>NC_083350.1:109367578-109673689 GCF_030254825.1 Meriones unguiculatus | reverse complement strand
GCCTTACCAGGCCACAGAGGATGACAAGGTAGCTACCTTTCATAGACCTGATAGGATAGGGTCAGCTAGAAGGAAGGGGGGAATCTCCTCTATCAGTGGACTAGGGGAGGGGTATAGGGGGAGAAGAGGGAGTGAGGGTGAGATTGGAAGGAGACAAGGGAGGGGGACACAGCTGGGATTCAATGTGAATAAACGGTAATAAATAATAAATAAAATGGAAATAATAATTTAAATAATTTTAAAAGACACACTGTTTTCAAATCCTCAGTCTTTTTAATTAAATTTTTATTTTTTATATTAAGTACATTTTATTCACTTTGTATCCCAGCTGTAGCCCCTTCCCTCCTTCCCTCCCAATCCCACCCCCTTTCCCTCATCTCCTCCTATGCCCTTCTGCAAGTCCACTGATAGGGGAGGTCCTCTTCCCCTTGCATCTGACCCTAGCTTATCAGGTCTCATCTGAACTGGCTGCATTGTCCTCCTCTGCAGCTTGGCAAGGATGCTCCCCCATTCAGGGGAGGCGGTCAAAGAGCCAGCTACTGAGTTCAGGTCAGAGACAATCCCTCTTCCCCTTCCTAGGGTACCCACTTGGATACTGACATGCCATGGGCTACATCTGAGCAGAGTTTCAAAGTTATATCCATGAATGGTCCTTGGTTGGAGTATCAGCCTTAGAAAGGACACCTATGCCTAGATATTTTGGTTCTCTTGCAATGTTTGTGGAGTTCCTCTCCTCTCCAGGTCTTACTATCTCCCCCTTCTTTCCTAATATTCCCTGTACACTGCCCAAAATTTGGATATGAGTCTCATTATCTGCTTTTATATAATGCTGGGTAGAGTCTTTCAGAGGCCCTCCATGGTTGGCTCCTGTCCTGTTTTCTGTTTTCTCCTTCCAATGTCCATCCTGTTTGCCTTTTTGAGTGAGGATTGATCATCTTACCTTGGGTCCTCCTTCTAACTCACCTTCTTTAGGTGTACAGATTTTTGTAGGTTTATCCTATATTATATGTCTAATATCCACTTATAAGTGAGTATATAAGTGCGTCTTTCTGATTCTGGGATACCTCACTCAGGATGATCTTTTCTAGTTCCATCCAATTGCCAGCAAAGTTCATGGTTTCCTTGTTTTTAATTGCTGAGTGGTATTCCATTGTGTAAATGTACTGCTCAATGTCCTTTAGTCATCAGGAAGATGCAAATCAAAGCAACCTGAGATTTCACCTTACACCCACCAGAATGGCTAAGATAAAAAGCTCAAGTGACAACATATGCTGGAAAGGATGTGGGGAAAGGAGAACCCTCCTCCATTGCTGGTGGGAATGTAAACTTGTTTAACCACTTTGGAAATCAATTTGGTGCTTTCTCAACAATTAAGAATAGTGCTACTTGAAGAACCAGCTATACCACTTCTAGGCAGATATCCAAAAGATGCTCAAGTACACAACAAGAACATTTGCTCAACCGTGTTTATAGCAGTTTTATTCATAATAGCCAGAAGCTGGAAACAGTCCATTCCTCAATGGAGGAATGGATACAGACATTGTGGTACAAATCCTCAGTCTTAAGGACACTTCCACAAACATCAGAAAACACTGACAAAACAAAAACTATTGTCAGGTGGTTGTGGTCCATGAAGAAAACTGAACATGAATCATGGTTCATTAGTTTGCTATTACAATCAAACTGTAATTGTTTTATTTTACTTTTATTCTACCCAAATGGGGATTTCTTAGGTGCTTATGAATAGGTGCATGCACAAACGAAAGTACATTGTAAGATTTATAGACAGTTGTTGATCACTAGGCAACCATTCAGCCATTCCCTGGAGAATAGTGGTAAGTCCATCGTGAATCTAATTATCTACTAAAAAATATAGTTCTTTAAAAAAAAGAAAACAAAACCAAAAGTAAAACCCCTTATTTAATATTTCTGTATTAGCATTTTTCAAAGAACAAAACCAAAAAATAATTAAAAAATAAAACAGTGGCAGACAATGCCTCAGAGAAATTTTGCCTTAAATGAATTATTCATGAAGTGCATCCAAGCCTACCATAGACAGCATTCTAGACTTGAACTCAGTGCTTGAGTGTCTTAAAGTTTACCTATTTGAATGAGTGAATATATTTTGCATGTGAAAAAGATGAAAATTTTTAGATACCAGAAAATGTCTCTAAAAATGATAAATACTTAAGTTTCTCACAGCACTTAGATGTTGAAACCTCAGTGTCCAGTGTCCTAGATTATATTACTTTGAAGAAGTATGTAATTCAAAATCTGATAATTTGGGTTAGAATGTTGAAACAATGGGACTAGAAGAAGAGAAGGAGGAAAAGGGGAAGGCCTGCAGACATTTCCATTCAGCAAATGGAATGAAGACATAACAAGAAGATAAAATCTATAATCCAAGGAGAAAATTCTCGTGGTAAAAGAAGTAATCAAACAACAGCACACTTTTAGTTTAGCTTTCCCTGTAAGGAAATAAGTCTGTGCTTCCAAAGCCACTGACTGCATGACACACTGTTATGGGAGACTAGTAAGATCTCTTAGAATCCTAGTGGCTGAGGAGTTTCCCCTATGGAACCCTCATCCAGAAGGCTTAAAGCCTTGAGCTCACTTTCTTGTAGTGAAAGCCTCCATACTTTTAGTCCGAGCATTAGGTGTTCTTAGATTGTCCCATACTACTTAGCCTAGGACAGATAGGGACCATGTCCAAAACAGATATAAAACTTATACAAAATTGCCCAACTTCTGAGTACAAAGTAATGAAAATATATTTGATATTAATCAATATTATAGAACTTCTGATTCCACTTTATGTGAGCATAATTCATTCATTTTCTACTTATTTGATGAAGTAACATATATATATGATAAACAATGAATGTTCATATACATGCTCTTAAATTATAGTAATATATGTGCATGTACACATATTGTCAAAATACAAGGTTGTGTGCATATGTGTGTATGTGTTTATGTGTATGTGTGTATGCATGCATGTGTATATGAATGTATAATGAAATAAGTATTTAAATTTTTTTTATCTCTTAGATGAGTCAATTTAACCACAGCATCTCAAAAATCTTGAAAATAGACTAACCATATTTTTTTCTTAAAACTGTATATTGCATAATTAACATTCATTGGTCAAAACATAGTCTCAAAAATGAGACTTGTAATCTTCTTTACCTTTTTACTGCCAGCCAGACACATGCATGTGAAAGAATCCAAAATATATTTCCATGAATTTTATGGATCTTTCAGAGTTGGCTGCATTCTGAAATAATTATAATTATGCCATTCTAATTTTTCCCATTTCCAAAAAAAATCACGTTTCTTTCAATTTGGTTTTTATATAAAACAATTCACTACACTAACCAGTTTGATTCCAACTACCTTCCCTTAACCTAAAAATATGATTCTTATTTCCTAGAATTATCATTTACCCTTCCTAAGAATAGTATTTCTAAAACTATTTTTTTTAGTAAATTGTTTTGTTTTTCAATTTGTTACAATTCATTCACTTGTATAGCAGTTTTAGCCTCTTCCCTTGTCTCCTCTTAGCCCAACCATCCCTCCCTCTCCTTCTATCCCTCTCCCCTGGTCCACTGATAAAAGAGTCCTCCCCTACTGTCTCACCTTAGCCTATTATGTCCTATCAAGACTGCCTGGATCCTCTTCCTCTGTGGGCTGGCTAGGTCTCCCCACCAGGGAGAAGTGACCAACGAGCAGGCAACTAAGTTCATAGCAGAGACTCTCTTCTAAAACTACAGACCTAAAGAAGCTAAACAACAAGGAGGCCCCTCGGGAAGATGCTTAATTCTCATTCAGAATGGAAAACAAGATAGACACCAGAAGTGATAGAAGAGATAGAACTGGACTGGGGCCTCTAAAAGACCTCACCCAGCAGGAGATTGATGCAGATGCAGACATCTGGAATCTTATGGAAGAAGGAAGGGATAGAAGGACCCCAAGGGGACATGAGCCCCACAAGGAGACCAACAAAGCCAAAAGAGCTTGTCCGAGGGGTTACTACAGAGAATGATACATCAACCAAAGGCCAGGCATAGAGAGAACATAGAAGTCTTGCCCAGATGTATCCCATACACAGCTCAGCCTCCATGTGGATTCCCTGGTAAGGGGGAAGAGACAGTCTCTAAGATGACCTTCGTTGTCCATCCTTTAAAAACCATTTTTAAGACAGCAATGTTTCAAGCTTTGCCTTAATGATAGCCTATTTTAAGACTAAAAACATAGTAAGCTCTATAAAGAACTCTTATGAGTTCTTTTTTCTACTTTTTCAATTAATTGTTTTATTAATTACAGTTTATTCACTTTGTATTCCAGCTGTAGCCCCCTCTCTCCCTTTTCTTCTCCTATGCCCTTCTCCCAGTCCACTGGTAAGGGAGGTACTCCTCCCCTTGCATCTGACCTTAGTCTATCAGGTCTCACCAGGACTGGCTTTATTGTCTTCCTCTATGGCCTGGTAAGGCTGCTCCACCTCAGGGGAAGGTGATCAAAGAGCCAGCCACTGAGTTTATGTGAGAGAGTGTCACTGTTCCTATTACTAGAGACCCCTCTTGGACATGAGCTGCCATGCGTTACATCTGAGCAGGGAGACTGAATACTTTCTCATGTGAAAGTAATGACCCACCCAAAGACAAGTGCTTCTAGAGAAGTGAATGAGAAATATTTGCAGAAGAATCAGTATAAGAGATTGTATTTTGCTCAGCTGTTTTTAATGAGTAATAATCTAGTAGGTCATGTATATATATGTAGTGTTATAGAAAATATTTCAGTGTTAAAATAAATGTTTTAGTAGTGAAAATAGCCATTTAATAAGTGTTTCATAAGGTGAGCTAAAGTGCTTTGTATAAAGTCACAAATTCTATTACTTATATATGTCTAAAATGGAAACTTTTGGAAGGAACTTATCATACTAATTACCAAAGGGAAAAAATTAGCTTAAAGTTAAGACATGTCAATAAAGATAAGTATGCATCTAAATAATTATTCATGTACACTTAGCATATAAGTATTACATATGCTGTGCATAAATTATAGCTAATATAGTATGTGAAATAAAATTATTTTTGTGTATTTATTTTTATATTTATTTACAAATTTTAAACAATTTATTTATTAGGAAAAAAGGGAAATAACTACAGTAGTAGGAGGAAGAATGGTGCTGCTGACTTCAGATATCTAAACAAATTATTTCTAGTTTGATATGTTTTATCTGAAAATGCCTCAGGAAAGACAGACCAGGGATTTCATGCTTGGTACTACAAACCTAGCCAACAACCTGCAGTTGGCAGTGTCATGAATCTTAGAGTAGAAGTTAGCACTTTTATTTTCCTAAACCAGCACAATTCTTAATTTCATTTTCAACACTTATGTTTATATCCACAGATAGGGGTAGTTCTTACTTCTTCTCCTAGAAACTCATTTTTGTAGCAGATGGAGATCATTACAAAAATCCACCGTGTAAATCAGAATACAGAGTAGAGCTGAATATGGAGTGTCCTGCCCCAACTGATGTGTCTAAAATTTAACATCTACACTGTAGGGTTGGGGAAAATTCCTGATGAGGAATTTGAAAAGTAGGAAGAACATCTGGGTTGTTTCCAGGTTCTGGCTATTACAAATAAAGCTGCTATAAACATGGTTGAGCAAGTATCCCTTTTGTGTACTTGAGCAAACTTTGGATATATACCTAGCGGTGGTATAGCTGGGTCTTGAGGAAGCACTATTCTTAATTGTCTTAGAGAGCGCCAGATAGATTTCCAGAGTGGTTGTACCAGTTTACATTCCCACCAGCAGTGGAGGAGGGTTCCCCTTTCTCCACAACCTCTCCAGCATGTGTTGTCTCTTGAGTTTTTCATCTTGGCCATTCTGATGGGTGTAAGGTGATATCTCAGGGTTGTTTTGATTTGCATTTCCCTGATGGCTAATGAGGATGAGCATTTCTTTAAGTGTTTTTCTGCCATTCGATATTCCTCTGTTGAGAATTCTCTGTTTAGCTCTGTTCCCCACTTTTTAATTGCATTACTTGGATTGCTGCTTTTCAGCTTCTTTAGTTCTTTGTATATACTGGATATTAGTCCTCTGTCAGATAAAGGGTTAGTGAAGATTCTTTCCCAATCTGTAGGCAGTCGTTTTGTTTTGATGACGGTATCCTTTGCTTTACAGAAACTTTTCAGTTTCATGAGGTCCCATTTATTGATTGTTGCTCTTAGAGCCTGTGCTGTTGGTGTTCTGTTCAGGAAGTTGTCTCCTGTGCCAATGAGTTCTAGGCTGTTCCCCACTTTTTTTTCCAATTGATTTAGGGTATCTGGTTTTATGTTGAGGTCCTTGATCCACTTTGACTTTAGTTTTGTGCAGGGTGATAAATATGGATCTATTTTCATTTTTCTGCATGTAGACATCCAGTTGGTCCAGCACCATTTGTGGAATGGGTACAGAAATTGTGGTATTTTTATACAATGGAATACTACTCAGCAATCAAAAAGGAGGAAATCATGAAATTTGCAGGCAAATGGTGGGATCTAGAAAAGATCATTCTGAGTGAAATATCCCAGAAGGAGAAAGACAAACATGGGATATACTCACTTATATAGACCTATAAGATATGATAAACATAATGAAATCTATACACCTAAAAAAGATAATCAATTGAGCGGACATGGGGTAAGATGATCAATCCTCATTTAGAAAGACAGATGGGATGTGCATTGAACGTATGACAGGACTCTACTGAGCACATCTGAAAGACTCTAACTAGCAGTGTTTTCAAAGCAAAGACTCATGACCAAACCTTTGGCAGAGTACAGGGAATCATAAGAAAGAAGGGGAGTTAGTCTGATGGGGAAAGGATAGGAGCTCCACAAGGACCAAATATATCTGGGCACAGGGTCTTTTCTGAGACTGACATTCAACCAAGGACCATGTATGGATATAACCTAGAACCTCCACTCAGATGTAGCCTGTGGTAGCTCAGTAACCAATTGGTTTCCCAAAGTGAGGGGAACAGGGACTATTTCTAACAGGAACTCAATGACTGGCTCTTTGGTCTCCCCATCCCCGAAGGGAGGAGCAGTCCTGTTAGGCCACAGAGGAGGGCTTTGCAGCCAGTCCTGAAGATACCTGATAAAACAGGATCAGATGAATGGGGAGGAGGTCCCCCCTATCAGTGGACTTGGAAAGGGGCACAGTGGAGATGAGGGAGGGAGGGAGGGAATGGGAGGGAATGAGGGATCGGGACACGGCTGGGATACAGAGTTAATAAAATGTAACTGATAAAAAAAATAATAAAAAAAAAGAAAGGAAAAAAAATAAAAATTAAAATAAAAAAAAAGAAAAGTAGGAAGAAACAGAGAGCTAGGACTTGTGTTGCAAGATAGTATCTGCCCTTCACAACAAGAAATTCTATCTATGCAATATTAAAAATATGCAATATTAAAAATATGTGTGTGTGTACTTACAAGTAATGCTTACAGAACTAGTCATGAGTTTTAGAAGGTTGGTAAAGACAATGGAGTAGAAGTTGTAGAATTCAGCATTAATATAAGAAATTACCCAAAGAATAGAATAAATGTAAACATTTGCTTAGTGACAATTTTAATAAAATGGTAAGGGTAATAATGTAAGACACTTACTAATCATATTGATCAACTTGAATCTACAAACATGATGAATGCATTCATTCAGGAATTGAGTAAAGTATGCAAAACTATAATAATTATCTATTTGTTTCTCTGTATATGGTTGAAGTGACAATGAAGATAATCACTGTGGTAAAAATAGTAGGAGAAATAAGATTAATAAAACAACATTGTAGATAAATTGCATTAAGTGTATATTTGTAAAACACTGTTCATACAAATTTTCTAAAAAGTATAGATTCCTGAGAATCTATAAAATATATTTTTATTATATTATGATAGCTTTCTCCATGTTTATGATCGTTTATTAGTTTGTTTTATGATATATTTGTTTTAATACATTCTATTATTCAATATTTTTATAACCTAAAAGGGGAAAATTTCATTCTTAAATAAAGTATCATCTTTTCAAATAATTATCTAAATAAATATCTTCAGCCAACACCTAGATGCTAATACAGACTGCAAATTAAAAATTTTAATTGTGTCCATTTGTTAATATGTTTCTCTGAGCATTTAAAGGTCTGATTTATCATTTATTAAATATAGTTATACCTCTGTTTACGCTGAGGATTACTTAAGCAAAATGTGTGGAATGATCTAGCACGCTAGTACAGTATTTTAATCATCACTATTTTTCTAGCTATTTCTTGTATTTGTATGAATCTAAAACTAGTGTGATACATACTACACTGTGAAGTTTTTTTGTTTTTTATTTGTTTTAATCCAGTATGAGAAGCATGGACTGTGATGGTTGCAGGTGTACTGTACTGATAGATTTTTAATTTAATTTAGTTTATATTTTTTTATTTATTACAATTTATTCACTTTCTGTCCCCTATGCAGCCCTCTCCCTTGTTTCCTCCAACTCTTGCCCATTCAGTATGTTTTTTACTAGCCATTTATGTAAGGACTCAGTTTCTCTTTTGCTAGCTGTTTGTCCCAAAAATAACAAGGAATTAAGAATTATACATTTGTCTAAAAATTGTAGCAAAAATTAGCAACGAAGCTAGGTGGGGACTACATACTTCTTCAAATAAATTACAAAACACATTTATCTATTTAGGCAAGATTAGTTTATTAAATTTAGTGGGAAATTGTCAAAGCAATCCATTCTTCTATGTTTAATGGTATGGAATAGCCCTTCTCTTTAATAGAAGTGTAAAAAAAATGTTTTGGTATGTAAGAGAAATGTTTATATGTAAGAGAAAAATGTAAGAAAAACATTTTTTTCCTGATCTATTCTGGTAACATAATGCTACGAATTCTGACATTCCTGCTTGGGTTCAAACTTTCTTTGGTGCCAGAAGAATATCTAATTTGTTTTCAGATTATTTATCATACTTGGATTGGTTTACCTTTTTACAAGTAGTTCCAAAAGTGTCCCTAGGTTTAACTGTATTTGACGGGAGGCTTGGTTGGATATGTAGCAAATAAATAATAACAATAATAATAATAAATAAGAAAAGCACACAGAGTGTGAATTAGAGGGTGGAAACTATTCAAATAGTTCTTGGCACAAATTTCAACTTATTCAAGAACAGCGTTTTGGAAAACTCGAAAGCTGTGACAAGTATTTAAAACTGCATTTAAAATACTCCCTGGTATTTAAAATTGCACATATGTGTAGCTCTTCTAGGAAGAAAAACATTTGTTATTTTTCCTAGAAGTGAGAACAAAGGACCTGTAAACTGCCAGAGAGCACACAGCTGGTAAGTGGCTTAGCTGCTGGGGATTACAGTGGAGTTATGATTAATTCTGAAATCTGGGCTCTTCTCTCTACATCATTTTGCATTTAAATTATAAAATATAAAGAAAAATTATCAAATGACAAAAAGAAAGAGAAAAAAATTGTAGATGTTTGAATGATGTCATGGAGTTTGTGGAAAACCAGTATTTGTTATTTACTAATAAAGATCATCAAATTAAAAAATATATACTTTGATAAAGACTTCTATCTATTTTTGATATTGTGCCCAAATTAGCATAACTGTAAAATTCAAAATCATGTAAATAATGCAATTGCCAAGACTCATATTTTGGCAAATATGTACTTTTACTAATCCTAAATCTATTAAATGAATGTCTTTAAAATATATGCTCTTATGCACATGGATTCTCTATGGACCTAAACCTTTCCTGAAATCTGTAATCCTCCTTCCTTGTCTTTCTGAGTATGGTCCCAGCATTGGTTGAATATTCCCTCAATCTCTACTCTCTCTGTTCTGTCTTTGGCTGGGTAAGTTTCTTGATTGAGGGTTTTTGGCAGTGGGCTCATGATCACCTCTGTCTGTCCACTAGGAGTCTTGTCTAGAAGCATAGGGATTCTACTGGGAAAGAGTGGGGTGGGTAAATGGACCTAGAGGTGATAAAAGGTGCACAAGAAGACAAGCTTAGCCAAGTAACCAGAACCCAGGGGTCAGTCATAGGTTTTGTCAGAGTAAAGTCCATCTCTATGCTTAAACACATACCTATTTTTTTTTACAAACAAATTAATAATAACCCATACATCAACATCTAGAATTCATTCACAGTAAGCTGTCTGCTACTTAAAGAAAAATCATCAGTTTACATGAAACTAGAAATGTATCTAATTTGGACTTGGGGAGAGGATGGGAGGAGATGAGGGAAGAGGGTTGGATTGGGAGGGGACCAGGAAGGGTGCTACAGCTGGGATACAAAGTGAATAAACTGTAATTAATAAAAAAAGAAATTAATTAAAAAAAAGAAAATCAGTAGTTGAGGGACCTGGAGATATAACTTGGTCTGTTGAGTGCTTGGCCTGCATACACAAAGCCCTGGTTCAGACCACAGGATCATATATACCAGGCACAGTGATACTCATTTGTAATTTGAGAATTTGGGTTGTGAGTAAAGAGATTTTGAGGATCCACCTCTCATTTGTTACACAGAAAGTCTCAAGATGGCCTGGGATCCATAAAACTTTCTACCTAAATAGCATTTTAAAAAAGCTGAGATGAAAAATTTAATTTTTTTTTCTGAGTCAACTTTACTTTCTGAAGAAATCCAGATAATCATGAGATTATCTTTCTCAATCTTTAAAATCATCTCTTGTTCTAGGACATTCTATCACACATTTGTCCTTAAATTTTGATTTACTCACAAATGACAACAAATTGGCTGGTAAGTTAAATTCGAATAAAAGTAATTTTAACAATAATTTCGTAGGAATCCATTTTCATTGCATATTGCTTAGTGCCATTTAAAGTCTCTACTATCCTTCAGAAGAGTGCACAACTCAACAGGAAGGGAAAGACGGACTAAATATTCACAAACCCTTTGCAAATTACAAATGTAGGCTACCTCGATCTTCTCTGCCTACACAGATCTGAAATGATTATATTGCTCTGCAATTTATGTTTTAATAATGCCAGTTTAATTAGTATTTTCTTTTAAATCAAAATTACATTTATTTTTTTAAGGCAAATATGTTAAAATGAAGACAGGCAATTTTTACTAATATAAGCTACTCTGGCACAATGAATCCATCCTTGATTATTTTAAAGCTATGAAAGACTAAACAGAAAACCTACTTGGGAATATATAAAACAACTGTCTTAGTTAGGGTTATTATTGCTGTGATAAACCATGACCAAAAAAAGTTGGGGAGGAATGGGTTCATTTGGCTAACACTTCCAATTGCTGTTTATCATTGAAGGAAGTCAGGACAGGAATTCAAAGAGGGAAGGGTCCTGGAGGCAGGAGTTGAATCAGAAGAGTGCTGCTTACTGGCTTGCTCTCGTGTTTTTCTCAGCCTGCCTTCTTATAAAATCCAGTACCACCATGCTAGGGGTGACACCACTCAAAATGGGCTGTGCTCTCTTCCATCAATGATTAATTAAGGAAATGCCTTACAGTTGGCTCATATGGAGACATTTTGTCAATAACTGAGTTCCCCTCCTTTTTCATGACACTAACGTGTGTCAAGTTGACATTAAACTAGCTAAGACAGCAACAATTTAGATTATATATATATGGACAGTATAATTTCATTATAAATATATAGTGCTTATTTCTCTAAAGCACATACAAAACAGATAGTAATTATTTACATTGAAACCATTTATATATTACACAAATATTAATAAGTTGAGAACACCATAATATATTATTGAATTCTCTTCAATTTATGATAAAAGTTGCTTCAAGTTATCTTTCACATATTAAGTTAAACTAAAATCTAGTCAATAATGTTGAAAACAAAGCAAGAATTTTAGAAAAGACCCTTACATATGAAAAGTAAAACAAAATAATAAATTGATAATTGAAACCATGGGAAAAGATACATGAATCAATTCACAGATTTTAGAAAAAAACCCAAACCTTAATTTAAATATTTTAAGGGCTATATTAAGCTATATTTCAATATGATATTAAGTACTATTTGTACAGATAAACAACTAAATTCATGTCAACATAGCACTTAATAAAATAACAAATATAATTGTAAGGATAATAATTGAATATTAGGACATTTTTGGAGATATAATAAACCTTATGAAGCTGTAATATGTCTAGTCATTATGATACTTTTGGAGGGACACAGTAGGGATTAAACATAAGAAATAAGTTCTCAGTGTCATCTTGTTCTTTCTTCCCCTCATTAAAAACATTTTTAATGAAATCTATAAGATCAGTTATATCATGCCAAAACTCTTTAATTTTCCTTTATACCCTATGTAAATAATATTAGCTGTTTATAGTTAAACTCTGCTCCTTATTTTAAATTTGAGGCCTTAAATTCAAAACTGCACTGGCATCAATGCATGTAAAGTGCTTAGGATATCTGAATAAAGCAACGATCTTGAATGCAATCCTGGATCAGTATCACAGCCCAATATTCTTCTCTTCCTTTGTTTTCAAGATGGATTTTTATCTTCCCTGTTTTTTTCTTTTATTTCAGTTTATTTGCTTTACATCCCACGGGTGTCCCGTCCCACCTTCCCCATTCCCCTCTGTCTTTCTTCCGCATATCAACCCTCCACAGTACTTCAAGTCACATCAGGGCTGAACATATTCACATCCCCTGATGCCAGGAAAAGCAGTGTTGCCGGGGGAAAGTGATCCAAAAGCAGGTAATAGAGTCTATTAGGGCTACAACAATCATTAAGAAATCAGAATTTCACAATTTCACATGGTGACTGCCATTTAAACGGCCTAGAAGCAATTAGGAAAAAAACAAAAACAAAAACAAAAGATTACCTAATGTGCTGGAAGTTAGGCAGTTCTATTAATTTCAAATCCTTACCGTTAGAAATGTGAGAACAAAAATTGGAGAGGTCTTCAGGAGACCAAACGTTTCTGATAGACAACAAGATTTTAAGAAGCCAAGAGAGTAAGGGGACTAGTCCAAAGGATACCATTTATATGAGGAATTCTACTGATGTATAAAATACTTATCTAAAACTCAGTGCAAGTTCAAACGTAGGGAACATGGATAAGATGCAAAGGTAGAGACTTGTAGAGGAGAAAATGTAAAACAAGAATTCACTAAAATTGTGAGTTTCTCAAAGGGACCCTGAGAGTTTTATCTGTTGATTCTAAGGCAGACAGTAGTGTCACTACATATTCAAGTGTTGAAAGACAGGAAAAAGTTAGAAAGAGAATATGGAGCTAACTAAGACGCTCATTGTAAATGGATATAATTCTTCATTGTAAATGGATACAATTTTTCATTGTAAATGGATGCAATTCTCCAAGAACTAAGAAAAAAAAGATAAGGTGAATCTCTATGTAACTTTCTGTCTTATTTTCTTTAACAGTTTGTAACATTGAGAACAGATATCCAAGGGGCACGGTGGAGATGAGGGAGGGAGGAAGGGACTGGGAGGGAATGAGGGATCCGGACATGGCTGGGATACAGAGTTAATAAAATGTAACTGATAAAAAAATATAAAAAAAATAAAAATAAGAGAGATAACTAAAAAAAAAAGAGAACAGATATCCACATATAATATGTTTTGGAGTCCTATTATTTCAGCTTCTCTGGAGCCATCATTAAGGTTACTGTATTGTGATTATATTTTTGTAGTTTATTATTATACAGAAATGTTATTTCTGTGTGTGATATTTTTCAAAATGTAAAGATTTTTATGTCTATTTTTACATTCCCTAGATAGATAATAATGTAGTCCACATAACAACAGCTTTATTTTATTCTCTTCAACTTATAATTCTTTATTTTTCATCATTTCCCTCTGGAAGTGGCTAATATTTTCAGTACTAGGGTGAAAAACAGTGTCATCTTCCCAAACTTACAAAGAAATCATTTAGTCATACACCACTAAGAATGCTAGGGAGAAAGCTCAGGAGTTAAGAGCATTTACTGCTCTTAAGGCATGCTTCAACTCAGTTTCCAGGACTCAAATCAGATGGCTTCCAGCTGCTACAGTTCCAGAGAACCTAATGGTTTTGCTTCAATGTGTTCCTGTACTCAGTTGCACATTTCCATCCACATATAGTTTTTAAAAATAATGGCAAGTGCCAGAATTTGGTGATGCTCTTTATGAATTGAGGTAATTCAGTCTTGCTCCTATTAATCTAAAATCTCTGAACATGGGTTATCTCAAATTAATATTTGTAAATAACTATGGTCAGATATTGTTCCTACTAGCTACTAAAGATGATAAATTATACTAGTGATTTTAAGTGTTATTTAACTTGACACCTGTAATTAATAGGCTTATATAGACTACTTACCAAACAGCAACAGAGTTTCCATTTTTTAAATTTAATTTTAGTTAGATATTTATTTATTACGATTTAATCACTTTGTATCCCTGCTGCAGCCTCCTCCCTTGTCTCCTCCAAGTCCCACCCTCTCCCTTCGCTCCCTATGCACTCTCCCTTAGTCCCCTGATAGGGGAGGTCCTCCTCTTCTATCTGACCCTAGCTTATCAGGTCTCATCAGGACTAGCTGCATCTTCTTCCTCTGTGGCCTGGCAAGGCTGCCCACCCAGGGAAGGTGATCAAAGAGTCTGCCACTGATTTCATTCCAGAAACAGTCTCCCGCAACCCTTACTAGGGAACTCACTTGGAAATTGAGCAGTCAATGGGTTTCCTTTGACAGCTGGTCTAGGTCCTCTCCCTGCATGGCCCTTAGTTGGAGTATTGGTCTCTGCAGGATCCCTGGGCCCATGTTATTTTGGCTCTGTTTCTCCCCTTGTTGAGTTCCCATGCAGGTCTTTCTATCTCCCTATGCTTCCATAAGAATTCCTTGTGTTTGGCTATGTGTCTCAGTATCTCCTTCAATAGCCTCGAGGGTAGAGTCTTTCAGAGGTCCTCTATGGAAGGCTCCTGTCCTGTTCCTTGTCTTCTCCTACTTCTGATGTCATTCTTTTCTCATTTTTTTTCTGACACTGAACCACAAAAAAAGAATATAAACTTTTGAAAATTAGAATCACAATATACCTCTATCTTTCTGAGGTAACCCAAAAACAGAAAGACATATATATACTCTATTGTAAACTAATATAAGTCAAACAATATAGGATAAACATACTCAAAAAACACAGTCCTAAAGACAAGTATATAGTCCTAAATAACAAGAAGGACCCTAGGGAAGATGCCTAATCCTCATTCAGAAGGGCAAACAGGTTAGACATTGGAAGTAGGAAAAGACAATGAACAGGATAGGAGACTTCCACTGAGGACCTCTCAAAGAATCTACCAACCATGGTATCAAAGGAGAGACTGAGACTACCAGCCAAATTATGGGCAGAGTTCCTGAACCGTTATGGAAGAAAAAGGAGATAGAAAGACATAGAGGGGACAGCAACTCCACAAGAACAACAGAGCCAAAGTATTTTTTGAGGGAAGAAAAATGAGTCAGGCAATTAGACTATAATATCAGAAAAATGAAATAAATGATTATATTAATTTATATACATAAATAAAATAACTTTAATATAGAAAAGTGTTTAGTTGTTTAACTAATTAACATAATGTTTGGAGGTATAATGATAGTTTCTAATCAATCTGGCTTGGACCCATTTCTCACACCATGATAAAACTTTCTCTAATTTATAATCTTAAGTGAGCATTATTTCTCTTTTACTTATTTTCATCTCCTCTCCATCTCTTTTTTAAAAATTAATTTTTATTTTTAAATTAATTACAATATATTTACTTTTTATCCCAGATGTAACCCCCTCCATCATTCCCTCCCATCCCACCCTTCTTTCCTCATCTTCTCCCATTCCTCTCTCCAAGTCCACCTATAGGGAGGTGCTCCTCTCCTTCTATCTGACCCCAGACTATCAAGTCTCATCATTGGCTACATTGTACTCCTCTGTGGCCCGGCAAGGTTGCTCCCCTTGGGGAGGGATCAAAGAGCCAGCCACTGAGTTCATGTCAGAGACAGTCCCTGTTCCCCTTAATAGGTAGCCCACTTGGATACTGACCTGCCATGGGCTACGTATGTGCAGGGGTTCTAGGTTATCTCCATGCATGGTCCTAGGTTGGAGTATCAGTCTCAGAAAAGACCCCTGTTCCAGATTCTTTGGTTCTGTTGTTGTTTGTGGAGCTCCTGTCCTTTCCCAGGTCCCACTATCTCCCCCTTCTTTCATAGGATTCCCTCCACTCTGCCCAAAGTTTGGTTAAGAGTCTCAGCATCTGCTTTGAAACACTGCAGGGTAGCGTCTTTCAGAGGCCCTCTGTGGTAGGCTGCTGTCCTGTTTCCTGTTTTCTCCTTCTTCCAACATCCATTCCGTTTTTCTTTCTGAGTGAGAATTAATCATCTTACCCACTGACCTCCTTCTTGCTTAGCTTGTTTAGGGGTACAGATTTTAGAATGTTTATCCTATATTATGGGTTTAGTATCCACTTATAAATAAGTATATACCCTGTGTGTCTTTGTGCTTCTGGAATGCCTCACTCAGGATGATCTTTTCTAGATCCCACCATTTGCCTGCAAATTTCATGATTTCCTTGTTTTTAATTTCTGAGTAGTGTTCCATTGTGTAAATGTACCACAATTTCTGTATCCATTCCTCCTTTGTGGGGCATCTGGGTTATTTCCAGGTTCTGGTTATTACGAATAAAGCTGCTATGAACAATAATCCAATTAAAATATGGGGTTCAGAGCTAAAAGAGAATTTTTGTAGAAGAGTATAGAATGGCAGAGAAACACTTAAAGAAATCCTCAACATCCTTTGCTATCCAGAAAATGCAAATCAAAACAACTTTGAGATTTCACCCTATACCCATCAGAATGGCTAATATTAAAACCTAAACGTGACAATACATGCTGGAGAAGATATGGAGAAAGGGAACACTCTTTCATTGTTGGTGGGAATGTAAACTTGTACAACCACTTTGGAAATCAATCTGGCACTTTCTCAGACAATTAGGAATAGTGCTTCCTCAAGATCCAGCTGTACCACTCCTAGGCATATATCCAAAATATTCTCATGTACACAAGGACATTTCTTGCCATCTCTTATTTCATTATCACTTACTGTAACTGAATCATCATAGGCATCAAAAAAATCAGAGATAATGTTAATTTTTATATCCATTTTTTAATAAATAATAAACACTTGCCAATTTTTATGGCCTGTCTTCATGTTTGTCTTTTTTATTTTTTTAAATTTTTATTAATTATACTTTATTCACTTTGTATCCCCCCATAAGACCCTCCCTCCTCCCCTCCCACCCTCCCTTCCCCTTCTTCACGCATGCCCCTCCCCAAGTCCACTGATAGGGGAGGTCCTCCTCTCCTTCCTTCTGATCTTAGTCTATCAGATCTCATCAGGAGTGGCTGCATTGTCTCTTCTGTGACCTGGTAAGGCTGCTCCCCCCTCAGGGGGAGGTGATCAAAGAACAGGCCAATCAGAGCATGTCAGAAGCAGTCCCTCTTCCCATTACTATGTAAGCCCATATTTGTCTTTTGAGAACTCATTTGTGTTCATTTTCATAAAGAAGTGTTGAAATTGGGTTGGTCTTTGGTGTTCAATTTTCTTTGATTTGAGTTATAATACAGAAAATAGAGTATAACCATGTTGCTAAAGACGCCATATTATTGGGTGCCAGAAAAGTGAACAATCAAGCCAGTACTCACCTAGAAATTTAATCCATACTAGTTAACATTCTTAGTGACACAAAGTGTTATGAATGCCACTCTGTGAGAAAAAGGAATGGATAGTCTCTGTGTACTTAACCCTTTGAACTACATTAATGACCAGCCTTGCTAGATACGCCCATTTGTGCAGTAGGGGCAGGAATGTTTAGGGAGTAACAAAATCATTTTTTACTGGATTGATCTCTAAGGCAGAACTCATGTCTATTACTGTTAATTGTGACAATAAACAGTGCCTGGGTAGGTCATAGGCCATAGGAGAGAACTTTGAACTATTTTACTAAATGGATACATTATTATACCATCCTTAAACACTGTATATCCATGGAGTAGTGCAATTCTCAGTTGTCATCAAATTCAGTCTTTCAACATATAACAGCTTTTAATTACAGCTTTTTAACATAGAAACTTTTAATTACAATGTCACATCACTTCATTTCTGCACTTTTGTATGCAGTCTAAATGTGTATAAAATAGAAATTATTTCATAAACAGAGAATAAGTTTTATTTTTAAGATAATGTCTTTTTTCTTACTGCATATCAATTAAATGGTGAATATTTAACTATCAAGTCAGAATCAGAAGAATGAACTTATGACCAGAATTATGTTTGTAGATGGAGCTGAGGATTGTGTTGTGAGTGGAAGGCAAGAACTTGAGTAAAATGGAGCAGAATCCAGAAGGCAAACAATAAAACTTGGAGAGATACATACTTAATAGATGAATAGTAGGTCCCCATCTGTTTCCACTCTTCCACCGCTTCTGGTGTCAATCCTGTTTGCCATTCCGAATGGCATTTAAACATCCTCCCTAGGGTCCTCCTTAATGTTTAGATTCCTCAGGTCTGTAGATAGCTATTATATATTATACAGCAAATGTCTGCTTATAAGTGAGTGTATACCATGCCGGTCTTTCTGTTTCTGGGTTAACTCACTCAGGATGGTATTATCCAGTTTTACCATTTGCCTGCAAATTTCATTATTTCCTTGTTTTTGATAGCTGAGTAGTATTCCATTGTGCAAATGTACCACAGTTTCTGAATCCATTCCAGCATTGAGGGACATCTACGTTGTTTCCAGGTTCTGGTTATTATAAATAAAGCTGCTATGAACATAGTTAAGCAAATGTCCTTATTGAATGGTGGATTAACATAAAGTTTGAGCATCTTACCAATAATCTACAAATTCGATGTAATTCCCATCAAAATTCCAACACAATTCTTTATAGACTTTCAAAGAGCAACCGTCAACTTCAAAGGGAAAAATAAAACATCTTGAATAGCTAAATAAAGTCTGTACAATAAAAGAACAGGAAATATCACCATCTTTGATTTCAAGCTGTACTACAGAGCAATAGTAACCAAAGCTTCATTGTGTTGAGTCTCTGATTCTTGTGTCTGCTCTGCAGGCACTCTTCCTTCTGCTTGTTGCCTTATCCAGCCTTGATGTGGTGAGCTTTGTTTTATATTATTATATTTTATTTTGTCATGTTCAGTTGTTATCACCTATAAGCATGTATTATCTAATGACAGACAAAACCATAGTGGATCAGAAGGGGGTGATAGGAAGAGGTGAGAAGAGCCTAGGAGGGAGGAGGAAATGTAATGAAAATGCATTTTATGAAAAAATAATCAATTTAAAATTAAGGAGGAAATAAAAAGAACTCATGGTTGACTATTAAAAAAGACAGGAATAAAAGAAGAGATTCTGGAAATATGTGTGTTTCTCATAGCTGAAAGACTAGAAAATATATTTTAATAAATTTTGAATTTGTTTTTCTAATTATTATGAGATGCAGAGAGATATTCGACTTGAAATTCAAATAAGTTTCATTTCTTGTCTGAGTTGACTCATTCAAAAGGCAAACATGTGTAAAGGCTAAAACCACTGTCAATCAGTCATAAATAAATGAGTAAGTACAGAGATTATCCAGAAACCATCAAAACAGGATTGCAAACTTCTTAGCCTAACAGTCACTTTAAGCATTAACAGAAACTCGTTTGATTAGAGGGATAACTATGGGTCAACATCATGCATTGAAATTAATGCCTGCACAGTTTTCATTTATTTTGCAGTCCCCAAAGATCAAGACTTAGAAAGATAAAATCTCTATTTCAGACACTGCAACTCACACCAATAGGCAAATTACATGTAGGCAAGGTTTAGATATAGGTATGTTAATCTTACAGAAAACTCTATAATAAATGGAAAGAGGACATCAAAAATTATATTCATATAAAGAGATACCCTATAATAAAAGAAATAGGGGGATGCTAAATTTAGATGTACATTTTGGTTCTTTAGTAGTATATTCAATGAGGAATATCAATTCTCCTTTGAGAGACATATTTTTTCCAAATGTGACAATTACTCAGCAAGAAATTTAATGAAATATTTTAAATAGCTTGTATATTTACCATGTACATTTCTACTGTGAGATGCTTTACACAAGTAAATTAGTTAAACACAAATTTTCTAAGTTAATCAGACTACCATATACCATAGTCACTACAACATAAACCCAGATACAATAAATTGGTTAGAAGAAAAAGTGGGGAAGAGCTTAGAACTCACTGGCACAAGAGACAAAAAATCCTGAACAGAACACCAACAGCACAGACTCTAAGAGCAACAGTCAATAAATGGGACCTCATGAAACTGAAAAGCTTCTGTAAAGCAAAGGGCAGTGTTGTCAGAATAAAACAACAGCCTAATGACTGGAAAAGGATCTTCACCAACCCTATATCTGACAGAGGGCTGATATCCAGCATATATAAAGAACTAAAGAAGTTAAAAAGCAATAAAACAAGAAATCCAATTAAAATTTGGGTACATAGCTAAACAGAATTCTCTGTAGAGGAATATAGAATGGCAGAGAAACACTTAAAGAGATGCTGAATCTCCTTAGCCATCAGAGAGATGCAAATAAAAATAACCCTGAGATTTCACCTTACAACCATCGGAATGGCTAAAATAAAAAACTCAAGTGACAAAACATGTTGGAGAGGTTGTGGAGAAAGGGGAACCCTCCTTCATTGCTGGTGGGAATGTATACTTGTACAACCACTTTGGAAGTCAATCTGGCACTTTCTCAGATAATCAGGAGATCCAGCTATACTACTCCTAGGCATATATCCAAAAGATGCTCAAGTATACAACAAGGACATTTGCTCAACCACATTTTTAGCATCTTTATTCATAATAGCCAGAAGCTGGAAACAGCTTAGATGTCCTTCAGTGGAGGAATGGATACAGAAATTATGGTACATTTACACAATGGAATACTACTCAGCAATAAAAAACAAGGAAATCATGAAATTTGTAGGCAAATGGTGGGCTCTAGGAAAGATCATCCTGAGTGAGGTATCCCAAAAGGAGAAAGACTCACACTGTATATACTCACTTATAAGTGGGTACTAGACTTATAAGATAGGATAAACATACTGAAATCTGTACTCTTAAGAAGATAAACAAGAAAGAGGACCCTGAGTAAGAAGGTCAGTCCTCACTTAGAAAGACAAACTGGATGGACATCGATGTAAGAGAAAACAAGTAACAGGACAGGAGTGTATCACAGAGGGCCTCTGAAAGTCTCTACCCAGCAGTGCATCAAAGCAGATACTGAGATTCATAACCAAACCTTCAGCAGAGTACAGGGAATCATATGAAAGAAGGGGGAGTTAGTATGACCTGGAGAGGACAGGAGCTCGACAAGGACCAAATATATCTGGGCAGAGGGGTCTTTTGTGAGACTGTATCTCCAACCAAGGACCATGTATAGATATAACCTAGAACCCCTGCTCAGATATAGTCCATGTTAGCTCAGTATCCAAGTGGGTACCCTAGTAAGGGGAACAGGGACTATTTCTGACATGAACTCAATGTTTGCCTCCCCACCTCCCACATGAGTGAGGGGAAGCCTTGCTATGCCGCAGAGGAGGACTTTGCAGCCAGTCCTGAAGATACCTGATAAGCTAGGGTCAGATGAAAGGGAAGGAGGTCCTCCCCTATCAGTGGACTTGGAAAGGGGTAGGGAGAAGATGAGGGAAGGAGGGTAGGATAGGGAGGGAATGAGAGAGTGGGATACAGCTGGGATACAAAGTTAATAAACTGTAACTAATAATAATAAAAAAAGAAAACTTTTTTTTTCTTTTATTTTGCTTCATCCTTGGCATTTCATAGGGGAGTCTAGAAAATATCAACATTAGTTGAATTAAATTGTATTAAGTTGAATTTCAGTGAACTAATAAGCATACATTATTGCTGCTAGTATAAACATTCAACAAAATGGAGTGTTGGAATTTGCTTGTTTGCTGATGTGATGAAATACTATGACCAAAAGTATCTAGGGAAGAAAGTTTATTGCATTTTTCAAGTTACAACCCATTATAAACAGAGCTTTGCCTGTAACTTGGGTCAGGAATCTGGGTGCAGAACAACAGCAACAACAAAAAGTGACTAATGGAAAGCTACACTTAATAACAATTAGGGAAATTCCCTTTAGATATTATCACAGTTCAATCTGATGGAGACAGTTCTCCAAAGAAGACTTCCTTTTCCAGGACTGACTAGGTTTCCATCAAGCTGACAAAAAACTAACAAGTCCATAATATTCTCTTTGTTTTCAGAGATTGAATAATCCTAAAAAACTCAGTTCAAAAAACTTTACTCTTGGTTGGAGAAAAAGTATCAGAATAAAAACCCTGTGCCTAGATAGATTTGGTCTTTGTGGTGCTCTTGTCCTATTGAGGTCATACTAACTCCCCCTTGAACCCCTGCCTGGATGGAGCCCTTGGCAGCTCAGTATCCAAGTGGGTACCCTAGTTAGGGGAACAGGGACTGTCTCTAACATGAACTCAACAGCTGGCTCTTTGACACCCCCCCCACACACACCCCGAGGGAAGGGCAGCCTTGCTAGGCCACAGAGACCTGATAGTGCAGCTAGTCCTGAAGAGACCTGATAAAGTAGGATCAGATGGAAGGTGAGGAGGATCTCTCCCATCAGCAGACTTAGAATGGGGCAGGGAGGATATTAGGAAGGGAGGGTGCGGTTGAGAGGGAATGAGGGGGAGGGCTACAGCTAGGATACAAAATGAATAAACTGTAACTAATATAAAAAAATAAAAATTTAATAAAAAAAAAGAAAGAAAGACAAATGGGATGGACATTGGAAGTAGGAGAAAACAAGAAACAGGACAGGAGCCTACCAAAGAGGGCCTCTGAAAGACTCTACCTAGCAGTGTATCAAAGCAGATGCTGAGACTCATAACCAAACCTTCGGCAGAGCCTAGGGAATCATATGAAAGAAGGGGGAGTTAGTAAGACCTGGAGAGGATAGGAGTTCCACAAGGACCAAATATATCAGGGGACAAGGGTCTTTTCTGAGACTGATTCTCCAACCAAGGAGCATGCATGAATATAACCAAGAACCCCTGCTTGGACATAGGCCATGGCAGCTCAGCATACAAGTGGGTAACCTAGTGAGGGGTACCTGGACTGCCTTGCTAACCCACAGAGGTGGACATTGTAGCCAGTCAGGATGAGACCTGATAAACTAGGGTCAGATGGAAGGAGAGGATGACCTCCCTTACAGTGGACTTAGAGAGGAGCAAGGAGCAGATGAGGGATGATTGTGGGACTGGAAGGGAATGTTGGAGGGGCCTACAGTTGAGATACAATGTAAATAGCCTGTAATTAATATAAAAAATGAAAAATAAAAAAATATAAAAATACTCTGTTAAGTACACAAACTAAATAATCAGCAACAAAAATTTATAAGGCTGTTGAACCATGAAGCAATATCACCATATCATGAATCTCAAAAACAAGCTAGATGAGCAAAGAGAAGCAAAAGACAACCAAAAGCAAAAGCCCATCTATGTGCAATGTCTAGAAAAGATAAATATATAGATTACTAAAGTAGATTAGCTTCTAGGTTGCCTTAGGTCATTTGTCTTGATTGAAAGAGTACTGTATACATCCCTGTATTCCTTCCTTTTGGAGTGATGAACTATTCTAAATGTAGATTATAATATTTCTCAAGGGAAAACTGTTGAAAATTATATCTGCATTTAAAACAATTACATTTCTGATTTGTGACTTACACCCCAAGAAAATTGAATGTAAAATAGGATGTACTAAAATGAATTGATACAATTGATAGGTTCAAGTATAAAGTGTCTTTCTATGTAACCTTTAAACAGCAATACATGTTTAGTTTGTGGAAGTAGCAGTTTTTCTTTTCAATAGAGGTTTTGAAATATAAAAGATTGTTCAATACTGAGAGGTGATTGGCAGATTTCTACCTACCATGAAAGAGAAAGCTTAGTTAGATCCTGGCCAGGCACTGGATTACCATATCAGTAACAATAGCTTTAGAAATGCATTGTAGTACAAAGATTACATGGCCTTCCAAAGTTGAAAAGAAACCCATAAGTAAATTCCACATTTTGTTATAGAATGAATAACCTAATTTTTAAAAGATGCTTGAAACAATGATTATTTCATACAGTTCTATGGTTAAATATAATTCAATAATGGCATGTTTTACAGATTCAAATTCCAACTCAAATATCCAGTCAAGCTATAAAATTCTATGTAAGCACAGTATCATGTTTTCTTTTGCTAAGTCTTTTATTCAGCTAAAAAATATGCTTTCTAAGTTCGAAATGATTTCAGTGACCCTCAACAAAAGAAAACAGGCTACTGAAATTCTTTTTTTTTTTTTTCACAAATGATGTGTTGTAGGTAGTGGTGGTTTTGTTCTTTAGGTTTAGCATGCAATTATTGCTGTTTGCGGTAGAGAAGACAAATTGATTGTTCTCTCTGTTGAATTCTGACTTGTCTCTTACATTGCAGAGCTTGAAAAGACCTTAAGGTCATGCTACAACAGCAGCTCACAATGACTCCACAACTTTGTTTGTCTTACCTAAAGACAGCACTATTAGAAACAAAAAATAAGGTTAATTACAAGCCATGTGCATAGGCATACTGTTAGGCATACTGAGAAGTGTGTGTTTTGTAATTTAAAAAATGACATTGAAAAAGAAACTTAGTAAACCTTTTAGTAAATATTAGAATAGCATATTCCTAAAATTTGAAATTACAGAGTAACATTGAAGTACATAAAAACTGCACATATATGCATTAACCACACCACTACCAATCTTTATGGCTTTTTCATGTGTGCACATGGAATCAGCTGTGAGTGTGAACCTGAACCTCACTACACCTTCTTGTCATTCCATGATTCTGTAGCTCTCTCGTATGTTCGGCTTTATTCTAAGGAGTGTGTACAGTACTTTGCCCATGTGCTTTATTTATGTTCCCACCAAATTTCTACCTTCTGTATAACTCAAACTTATTTAACAGCAGATTCTTACTAATTAATTACTTTCTAGAACTGACCTATTTCCTTCAGTTGCAGCCAACTTGGGAAATGGTAGCAGACTTATTTCTCTTCTGTGCCCTTTTACATCTCACCTTATCATAACTCTCTCTCAGTGAGATGAGACCTTTCGTCTCACACCTCTACTGGATCAGATCCCATAGTCTACCAAATTAAAAGACTATTTTTTTTCTGAGGAGGATAATGACAAATTTAATGCTGCAATGGTGGACAAATTATTTCCACAGCATGTCCCATCCCAGCCTGTGTGGGCATTTCCCAAATGTTTGTCAGCACTTAGATGAGAATAACAAATGAAAATGTTACTTGAATTAATGCAACTAATTAGTAGTGTCACAATGAATAGAGACTGTGTGATGGTATAAGTCATTTTCCAGGTTTCAGCATCATTCTCAAGCTCTGTTCTTCTCCACCTTCATTGATAGCTCATAAGACTGTGCCTGACATTCAGCGCACAATGCTACCAGATCTTCAAAGAAGAGCTAGCACCAATACTCTTCAAACCATTCCACATAATAGAAACAGAAGGAATATTACCACCTCATTTTATGAGGACACAGTCACTTTGATACCTAAAAAGCACAAAGACAGTACAAAGAAAGAGAACTTCAGACAGATCTCACTTATGAACATTGACACAAAAATACTCAATTAAATACTCGCAAACTGAATCCAAGACCACATTAAAGATATAATCCACCACGACCAAGTAGGTTTCATCTCAGGCATGCAGTGGTGGTTTCAACACACGTAAATCCATCAGTATAATCTATCACACATATATAAAAAAACAAATAAAAAAAGCTCTATCATCTCCTTAGATGCTGAAAAAAAAATTTGACAAAATTCAACACTTGTTCATGTTTAGAGTTTGGAAATAACAGGAATAAAATAAACATTAAGCTAAATGGTGAGAAATTTAAATCAATTCCACTGAAATCAGGGAAAGGAACTCTCTCCTTATCTCTTCAACATAATTCTTGAAGTCCTAGCCAGATCAATAAGACAACTAAAGGAGATCAAAGGAAATCAAAAAAAGAAAGGGAGAAGTCAAAGTATCACTATTTGCAGATGATATGATAATATATATAAGTGACCCCAAAATTTTAACCAGAGGATTCCTTCAGCTGATAAACAATTTCAGCAAACTGGCTGGATAGAAAAATATCTCAAAAAAATTCTGAAGTCATTCTGTATACAAACTGGCTGAGAAAGAATTTAGGGAAACAAAACTCTTCACAATAGCCACAAATAACATAAAGTACCTTGGTGTAATTCTAACCAAGCAAGTGAAAGACTTGTTCAGAAAAAAAAAAAAAATCAAGTCCCTGAAGGAAGAAATTGAAGAGGTCATCAGAAGATGGAAAGATCTCCCATTCTCATGGATTGGAAAGATTAACATAGTGAAAATGCACATACTACCAAAAGCAATCTACAGATACAAAGCAATTCCCATCAAAATACCAATGCAATTGTTTACAGATATTGAAAAACAGTTCTCAATTTTATTTGAAAAACAAAACAAAACAAACAAACAAACAAAAACAGAACAGCTAAAACAATCATGCACAATAAAAAAAATCTTCTGAAGGTATCTCCTTCCCAGATCACAAGCTGTACTATAGAGAAACAGTAATAAAAACAACATGGTACTAGCATAGACATAACCTGGTAGATCAATGGAACTGAATTGAAGAGCAGGAAAAAAACCAACATACCTATGGAAATTTAATTTTTGACAAAGAATCCAAAACCATACAATGGAAAAAAGACAGCATCTTCAATAAAATGGTGCTGGTCTAACTGGATGTCTACATGTAGAAAATATAAATAGACTCATATTTATCACCCTGCAAAAAGCTAAAGTTCAAGTGGATTAAAGACCTCAACATAAAACCAGATATAGTAAATTTATTAGCAGAAAAATTGGGGAAGAGCAGGGGTTCTAGGTTATATATACAAGGGGATAATAATCAGCAATTAAAAATAAGGAAATCATGAAATTTGCAGGCAAATGGTAGCATCTAGAAAAGATCATCCTGCATGAGGCATCTCAGAAGCAGAAAGACACACATGGTATATACTCACTTATAAGTGGATATTAGACATATAATATAGCATAAACATACTAAAATATAAAGTCCTAAAGAAACTACACAACAAAGAGGAGCCTAGGAAAGATGCTCTATCCTCTTTCAGAAGGGCAAACAGGACTGAAAAGAAAGGGGGCTGGAGTGGGATATAAAATTTATAATTTTTAACAAATAAATATATAAATAACATTAAAATTTTTAAAAAGACTGTGCCTTACTCTCAGATTTTATGATACTAGTTATAATTCCCACATCTGTAATGCACTTGTTCACATATAAATTACTACTACTTACAGAGTATCTTAAATCTTTTTTTACTTCTTTTTTCTTTTTTTATTAATTACACTTTATTCATTTTGTATCCCTCCATAAACCCTTCCATCCTCCCCTCCTAATCTTACCTTCCTTCCCCCTTCTTCACGCATGGCCCTCCCCATGAACTCTTCTTTCTTAAAGAGAGAAATAGTCTTGGTAATACTTTTATAAGATTTCAATTAATATTTGATGAATAACACTGTGTGGAGAGAGCTGAAGAGAACAGGGCAGTACAACTCCAGGGGACTGAGTGATACAGTTCTGTACACTATCTGATACAATTGTTACTGAGAAGATAGTGCCTTCCTATCTTCTCATCATTAGCCTTCATACTACATATTTTTTTCAAATTTCTGTGGAATATCCTTGAAAGAAATGCACCTGCCACTTATAGATATGCATGCACATATCCAGATTGTCCACAGGTCAAAATTGAAGTTTTAAAAAATATATTAAATCTAACATCACACTGTCAATAATTTCTAAACCATATAAAGTAAAGTTGCTCACCTGTTGAAATGAAAATAGGTACAGAATTAGACTTTGGAATGCAGGACCACATTTAGAAATGTATTAAACTCTGAAGTAGCAAAGCCTTTAGTAACAATTTTTCCAAAAAAACAATCTTTACTTTGACCTTGCTTTATTAATGTTTATATAGTATCATGTATTTTAATTAAACAATAGAAATTATAGGTAAAATTTGTTTGCAATAAATAAGGGTATGAGTTTGCATTGCCTGGTTTTAGAAAATGTCTGATAGCTTTCTTCAAAATGATCATATTTCTGGTCTTTGATTTGTACATCTGAGATGTATTCTGTTCTGTAATTGAAGTGATAGAACAATGTATGAAATAGGTCAGTTGCATTCACCCCACAGGGAGGTGCTGACCTACTTTTTTGTCATGGAGACTCTACTACATTTATATTCAGCTAGAAAATATAACAGGTTCCATAAAACCTACTGAAGGCACCTCAGATACAGCTGTAACTTAAAAAGAACAACCCAGTAATTCACACAATAGCATATGCTTGTTAAATATAAAGCGGAATTGATACCTCACGTTTTCCATTAAAACACACCCTTGCAAAAATTATTCTTCTACTTCAATTTAATTGTGTTATAATGAGCAGAATTAATAAAGCATTTTAAAATTATGTGTTGGACAATTTAATAACCATTTCTCCAGTTAGCACAAATTATTAATGCAGTAATATTTATATAAAAACTAAGGGTAACAATTCTAATATTCCATGTTTATAGCTTTGTTCTAATCAAACTAAATTTATATGTGTATGCAGTCATATACATATCATATTTTGAGAAAAGAAGGCCTAAAATACCCCATACTTTTAGTAGAAAAAAATACCATTAGTAACTATGGTATTGTCATGCTTTATATATTTCTATAAAATTACAGAATTAAGAACAAACAAGTATGGATCTATTTTCATTTTACTGCATGTAGACATCCAGTTGGACCAGCACAATTTGTTGAAGATGCTGTCATTTTTCAATGAATGGTTTTGGCTGCTTTGTCAAAATCAAGTATTCATAGGTGTGTGGGTTTATTTCTGGGTCTTCTATTCAGTTCCATTGATCTTCCTTTCTGTTTCTATGCCAATCCCATGCAGTGTTTATTACTATTGCTCTGTAGTACACCTTGAGATCGGGGATGGAGATGCCTCCAGATGATCTGTTGTTGTACAAGATCATTTTGGAGATTCTGGGTTTTTTTTTTTTTTGTTTCTCCATATGAAGCTGAGAATCTTATTTTTCAAGGTCTGTAAAGAATTGAGTTGGTATTTTGATGGGAATTGCGTTGAATCTGTAGATTGCTTTTGGCAGGATGGCCATTTTCACACTGTTAATTCTACCAATCCATGAGCACGGGAGATCTTTCCATCTTCTGATATCTACTTCAATTTCTTTCTTCAGAGAGTTGAAGTTTTTCTCAAACAGGTCTTTCACTTGCTTGGTAGTGTCACCCCAAGGTACTTTATGTTATTAGAGGCTATTGTGAAGGGTGTTGTTTCCCTGATTTCTTTCTCAGCCCTTTTGTCTTTGGTATACAGGAGGGCTTCTGATTTTTTTGAGTTGATTTTGTATCCTGCCACTTTGCTGAAGGTGTTTATCAGCTGGAGGAGTTCTCTGGTTGAATATTTGGGGTCGCTCATGTATACCATCATATCATCAGCGAATAGTGACACTTTGACCTCTTCCTTTCTGATTTGTATCCCCTTGATCTTCTTTAGTTGTCTCATTGCTCTGGTTAGGACTTCAAGTACTTTGTTGAAGACGTATGGAGAGAATGGGCAGCTTTGTCTTGTCCCTGATTTCAGTGGGATTGATTTAAGTTTCTCTCCATTGAATTTGATGTTGGCTATAGTCTTGCTTTATATTGCCTTTACTATGTTTAGGTATGAGCATTGTATCCCTGATCTCTTCAATACTTTAAACATGAATGGCTGTTGGACTTTGTCAAATGCTTTTTTGGCATCTAAGGAGATGATCATGTGGTTCTTCTCCTTCAGTTTATTTATCCCCATGCACAAAACTAAAGTCCAAGTGGATCAAAGACCTCAACATAAAACCAGATACTCTAAATCGGTTTGGAAAAACAGTGGGGAACAGCCTAGAACTCATCGGCACAGGAGACAACTTCCTGAATAGAACACCAATAGCACAGACTCTAAGAGAAACAATCAATAAATGGGACCTCATGAAGCTGAAAAGCTTCTGTAAAGCAAAGGAAACCATCATCAAAACAAAATTAATGCCTACAGATTGGGAAAGAATCTTCACTAACCCTTTATCTGAAACAGGGATAATATCCAATATACATAAAGAACTGAAGCAGCTAAAAAGCAACAAACAAAGTAATCCAATTAAAAAGTGGGGAACAGAGCTAAGCAGAGAATTCTCGATAGAGGAATATTGAATGGCAGAGAAACAAAGAAATGCTCATCCTGGTTAGCCATGAGGGAAATGCAAATCAAAATGACCCTGAGATTTCACCCCATCAGAATGGCCAAGATGAAAAACTCAAGTGACAACATATGCTGGAGAGGTTGTGGAGAAAAGGGAGCCCTCCTCCATTGCTGGTGGGAATGTATACTGCTACAACCACTTTGGAAGTCAATCTGTAGCTTACTAAGACAATTAGGAATAATGCTTCCTCAAGACCCAGCTATACCACTGCTAGCAATATACCCAAAATTTGCTCAAGTATACAACAAGGACATTTGCTCAACCACATTTGTAGCAGCTTTATTTGTAATAGCCAGAACCTGGAAACAACCCAGATGTCCATCAGTGGAAGAATGGATACAGAAATTGTGGTATTTTTACACAATGGAATACTATTCAGCAATCAAAAAGGAGGAAATCATGAAATTTTCAGTCAAATGGTGGGATCTAGAAAAGATCATTTTGAGTGAAGTATCCCATAAGTAGAAAGACAAACATGGAATATACTCGCTTATATAGACCTACAAGATATGATAAACATAATGAAGTCTATACACCTAAAGAAGATAAACAAGAAAGCAGACATGGCATAAGATGATCAATCCTCACTTAGAAAGACAAATGAGATGTGCATTGGACGTATGACAGGAGTCTACCTCAGAAGGCATCTGAAAGACTCTACTAAGCAGTTACTAAGACTCATAACCAAACCTTTGGCAGAAGAGGAGTTAGTATGATGTGGAAAGGATAGGAGCTCCACAAGGACCAAATATATCTGGGCACAGGGTTTTATTCTGAAACTGTTTCTCCAACCAAGGACCATTTATGGATATAACCTAGAACCTTTGCTCAGACAAAGCTTGTGGTAGCTCAATAACCAATTGGTTTCCCATAGTAAGGTGAACAGGGACTATCTCTGACAGGATCTCAATGGCAGGCTCTTTGACCTGCCCACCCCCAACGGAGGAGCAGTCCTGCTAGGCTACAGAGGAGGAATTTGCAGCTTGTCCTGAAGATACCTGATAAAACAGGGCCAAAGGAAAAGGAAGGAGGTCCTCCCCAATCAGTGGACTTGGAAAGGGGCAGGGAAAAGCTGAGGGAGGGACGGTGGGATTGGGAGGGAGTAAGGAAGTGGGATACAGCTAGGATACAGAGTTAATAAAATGTAACTAATAATAATAATAAACAATAATAAAATAAGAACAAACACGTGATTTTTCCCTTTCACACTGGTCTAAATCTCAGTACATTTCAGTAAAAATTTCATTGATGGTCTTAATGTAATTAAAATATAATCTTGCTGTGTCTTGGATTCTCTTATAGTGTACTGATTAAGTGTTTCTACCTCCTAGATACCTTATGCAGGATGATAGGCCATTGTTTCATTTCTTGATGCCTCAATTCCTCTATCTATAAGATGATGACAACATTAACTACCATGTTAATCTGCTGATCAGATAGATTCACCTGAAAAAAAATTCTCAAGTGATCTTGTCTTTTAACTCTTTGGGGTGTACTTAAGAGGAGCAAGCTGTTTTAAAGATATTTATCACATGCAACTTCATTTTCACACTGGAACACATTAATGTTTCTTAAATGGAGTGAGACTATGTAATTAGATAATCACAATATACATATGTAATTTATTGAATTTTGTTGGAAGAAAGAGATTGATGCTTTGTTCAGAATTAATGCTAGATTTGGCTTTAAAAAAGAAGAAGAAAATATATCTGTATTGTTAATTGGAAATTGAAGGATATCTTTTGCTCAAGTTGTAAGTGACTAAAATGATAGGCATCTTTCCAAATGTCATAACTTTGTTATGAAATCATAGTTCTAGAACAGAGGCCAAGCCTCTCTTCCTGGATCACACATTCTCCCCTTCTCACTGGGTCTTCAGTTAATTTTATCAGTGTGTTTGTCTCTCCAGACACCTTCTGATAATAAGGACCCTAGTGCTACTAGAGGGACCCCCACCTTGTAATTGTTTCACTAAAGATCTTATCAGTTCTTATCTCCAAATATCACCTTGTTAAGGTCTTTGAAATAAGAACTTCCATGCTTGTATCTGGTCAAACATAATGAGTAACATATCATTACTGTCTATCCTCACATAGAAAGAAATCACCCACTAGTGTTATAGAAAACTGCGGAAGATATGTAAGACAAACAAGCTTTTGCATCCCACAAGAAGCTTTTTTGTCATCATTCTCAAATTGATAGACCTGATAACCTGAAAAAACTTCTTTTCCTACTTAAAATTGGTTGAGTTCTTTCACAACACATAATATCTTGTATGTTTTATTCATGTTGTTTTAAATGATTTTCTTTTAAAAAGATGGGTAGTACTCTGCTTTGTGTACACCACATTTTCTTCTATCTTTCATCAGTTGTGGAACATCTAGCTTGCTTGCAAAGCATACATCAAAACCAACTCAACAACAACAAAATATTGCTGAAGGAAAATTCACCCTAAGATTACTGGTGACCAAGTCAATCAGTTTTATATTCTGTTTATATCAAAGTTGTTGAGTTAAACTATTAAAACATCTATTTGGAGTTGGCAGAAACAGAATAAATAAATATGATCTCAGACCCTACTGGAAGTCAACAAATGAAATTAAGTCAAAACAAATCAACATTAGGGCACAACTTGAAATGGTAATGTGGAAACACTTAGCCCAATAACCATGAACATTTTCAATACTTACCTGAACGAGATTTCATAAAAATATTTTGTGACATCCTATTATTAAATATATATCACTCTATGGGTATTTTTCTGATAACCAGCTTTAAGAGACATAAAACAAATTAGGACATTTAATTGAAATTAGAGCATAGATTATGATCTGTTAAGAATCAATAAAAATTCTAAATTTTAGAATCAGAAAGACGTAGTACACAAATTTCAAGGATGTTTAAAGGAACATAAATTATTTTGTGATTAGTGAACTAGAAGGCATTTGCAATTTAACTTAAAATTAGTAATAGTGATTGACAGACAAGAACCGAACACAAAATTAAAACAACATCACCAGCATGTACTACATTTATACCCACATTTCAATAGTTAGAATATAGTGGAAACTTCTCTGCAACTATAGTTTCAAGCAATTGACTTGTCGCTTCAACTACAAAATTCCAATAACAGGAAGTATGGTATTTTGCCTTTTTGTGTGTTACAGGATAATACGCAATTTCCATATATTCTGAGTACCTAAGAAAATCAGAAACACACGGTTTCAGTAATTCTGAGAGTCAAGTGAAGGCACTTTCTGCCCTGGATTTTGTTTTTGTGAAGATTTAAAGTCAGAATCAAGATTAATATCTGGTTGAATTGAGCCTCCATATTTGACAGTTCTACTCTTATTAAAGCACATGAAACTGGTAAATTGATACATGTCTAACGACACTGTCATTTGAACCAAGAATCAGCCTACAGTAAAGGAAAAGAATATTTTTTAACAATTACCCATCCAATTGAGGGTTAATATATAAAAACTAAGTACCCAGAGGAATTAACCCAACTTTAATATGGGGTAGATATCTAAAAAGAAAACTCTCAAAAGAATAATTTAATTGTGAAACAATGGAAGACATGCTGAACATACTTTACCATGAGAAAAATACAAATCAAAATTACTTTCCAATTTCATGTTACTCTTCTCAGAATGGCAAAGATAAAAAATATCAGTGAAATTTATCCATTGCTGGTCACAGTGCAAATTTGTACAGATAATATGGAAACCAGTGTGGTAGTTCCTCAGGAAAGTGGGTATCAATGAAACTCAAGACACAGCTATTTCACTGTTGGACATATACACAAAAGACACATCAGCCTACCCTAGAGACATTTGCTTAACCATGCTCATTACTGCTCTCTTAATACTATATTACAAATTGAAAAAATTAAGATGCCCCTCAATAGACAAACGGATTTTAAAGTGGGGGGGGGTACATTAACACATTGGAGTATTACTCAGCTCTTAAAAATGACATAATTAAACTTGCAGTGAAGTGGATGGGACAAGCAATAATCAGCTTGAGAGAGTTACCTCAGACCCAGAAAGACAAATATGATATGAATGTACTTATATGTGGATACTAGTTCATAAGGAAAGCTATTATTTATAGAACCACAGAAGTTAGGTATAGGTTAAATAAGTAGGGTGAACAAATAGTTTTTGTTAGGAAAGGTAAATAGAAAAGTCATGGATGGATTTGGGAGGGTCTAAAACAAGAGGATCAAGAGGAAAGACACCTAAATTTAAGGCACATACAAGAAGCAGTATGGAAATTTAATATAGTAAAAGCTTCCTAAAATCTATTATTATGTTAAGGCAATCTAAGTCCAATAACCAAATAATGGGGAGACAGATTCCTAGCTAGGTATCTCTTGTCATCAAATGAAGTTTCCAGTTCTTAGACTGGGTTTCATCTATTTGAGTTTTTGGCTAAAGGAGTCCCTTGGGAATCCTCAAACAACCCAGGATATTGTTAAGACTATAGAGAGATCTCCAACAAGGCCAACGTGACAGCAAATCCCCATTGTTAAAGACAATACCACACAACTCACTGAAGATGGAGAGTCCAGCCTACACAGAGTGTTCACTTTTTTTTTAATTTAAAACTGTATAAAATAGATTAAAGATATATGTCAACTACCTAGACTATAAAGCAACAGGAAAACCTAGTGAGAAGCTTATTGATATTGGAATGGGAAAAAATGTAAGTACAAAATCCTCAATTCACAGAGTTCAAAGCAAACCAAACCAACCAACCAAAGAAACAAAACTTAAATAGGAACATATGAAAATTAAAACCTTCCACCAGTAAAGGAAATCCACTGCAGACTGAAGAGACAATCTACAGAACTGGTTAAAGTAAAGGAAATCCACTGCAGACTGAAGAGACAATCTACAGAACTGGATAAAGTAAAGGAAATCCACTGCAGACTGAAGAGACAATCTACAGAACTGGATAAAGTAAAGGAAATCCACTGCAGATTGAAGAGAGAATCTACAGAACTGGATAAAGTAAAGGAAATCCACTGCAGATTGAAGAGACAATCTACAGAACTGGATAAAGTATTTGCAAGCTAAACATTTGAACAGGGTTAAAAGAAACTCCAAACACTCAGGAGTATCTAAACATAATTCTTTAAATCCAGACAATGGGTCTAAACACATAGCTCTTTTTTATCACTTTTTTAAAAATATTTTTTTCCTTGGGGAGGGACATGGATGGAGATGGGGGAGGGAGGGTAGGATTGGGAGAGGAGGAGGGAGGAAGCTACAGAGGGGATACAAAGTGAATAAAGTGTAATTAATAAAAACTAAAATTAAAATATTTTTAAAAAGGTGTTCACTTTTACATTTTTTTATGTTTGGTTCAGGAATATGCACACAAACAAAGAGAAATGTAAGTGACAAAACCAGCCAGAAACTCTTTGATTTAGAATAGTTTTCTGTATATAAAGAACTCAAGAAATTAGACACCAACAAACCAAATAACCCAGTTTTCAAAAATGGTGTACAGAGCTAAACAGAGAATTCTCAACAGACAAATAGCAAATGGTGGAGGAACACTAAAAGAAATGCTCAATATCCTTAGTCATCAGGAAAGTGAAAATCAAAATGACTGTGATTACATCTTACACCTATCAGAATGGCTAAGATAAAAGGAAGGAGAAGAGGAACTCCGTTATCAGTGGACTTGGGGAGGGGCATGCGTGAAGAAGGGGCAGGGAGGGTGGGAGGAGGGAGAGGCTTATGGGGGGATACAAAGTGAATAAACTATAATTAATAATAAAAAATAAATAATAATTTTTAAAAACAAAAATCAAACAAACAAAAGAATAGTTTTCTGCCTGATAGATATGTTCAGGAAATGGTGGCACAATGATTATGGGACGGACCACCCAATACCTGATTTGGTTAAGGCCCACTCCATGAAAAACACCCAATACCGGATACTACTTGGATGACCAAGAGCCAGAAAATAGTTAGCCGAGTGACCTAAAACTAAATACTACCAGTATAAGAAAAGATAAATAAATGGATAGATAGGTGGGTAGCTAGATAGATACATAGATAGATACATAGATAGATAGATGAGTGAGAAGCAACAAAATGACTCCTAGTTACATTATGCTATACACATAGATTATTGTCTTGCCCAGCCATCAACAGAGAAGATGCCACTGGCAGAAGATGGAAACCAACACAGAGGCCCACATCTAGACATTATGAAGGGAGATCGAGCCCTGGAACACTCAACTGTAAATGGGATGTCGCTATTAAATACCTCTCCAAGAAGCTTTGTGGCAGAGGAAGCAGAAAGAATGCAAGAGCCAAAGGGAATGGAGGACTCCAACAAAACCAGGACCTCAAAAAAATCAGGATAAAATCTCTTATGCACGCACAGAGGGGCATAACCTATATTTTGCCTACGTTGGTCCACTCAAGGTATTGTGCATAAATATTACAGCTTCCACTTTAGTGTTTTTATGAGATGCCTTAAGTGTGTAAATGTGTGTCTTTCCTTCTTCTGCCTTCTCTTGTTCTCCTCTTCATTTTTTAAAAGTTCTGATTTGTTAGTTTTCTTTTCTTTTATTATTTTATTTATTTTTTTAATTTTTAATTTTTTCTTATTAGTTACATTTTATTAACTCTGTATCCCAGCTGTATCCCGCTCCCTCATTCCCTCCTAATCCAACCCTCCCTCCCTCATCTCCTCCCTGCCCCTTTCCAAGTCCACTGATAGGGGGGGACCTCCTCCCCATTCATCTGATCCTGTTTTATCAGGTATCTTCAGGACTGGCTGCAAAGTCCTCCTCTGTGGCCTAACAGGACTGTTCCTCCCTTGGGGGTGGGGAGGTCAAAGAGCCAGCCACTGAGATCCTATTAGAAATAGTCCTTGTTCCCCTTACTATGGGAAACCAATTGGTTACTGAGCTACCATGGGCTACATCCGAGCAGAGGTTCTAGGTTATATCCATACATGGTCCTTGGTTGAATATCAGTCTCAGAAAAGACCCTGTGCCCAGATATATTTGGTCCTTGTGTAGCTCCTTACCCCTTAAAAGCCTGTTCTCTGATGATAGACAAAGGTAATGTATCCAGTTGAGAGTGGAGGTTGGGAGAAATTGGGAGGAGCAAAGAAAAGGGAATCCATAACCAAGACCAAAAAAACTTCTTTTTGTCAATTAAAGGAAAATATTTACTCTTTCAATGCAGATGCTTCTGTTTAGATTAATTAAAGTTCTTATGTATTTTCTAGTTCCTTTTGGGGGTAGTTTTGTATTTTTGAGCAGCTGGAATGTGAGACCATATCCCTAGTAGAGATATTAACAAATTAGAATGTAAATAAAAGGTTTAAAACATAAATTCTTGTGAGCAAGTAGATTTATTGTCTTGTCTTCTACTGTTATGACCTTTGGGAGAAGGTACAAGAGAAATGGGATACAGTTGTGTCTGCCTTCTTTCCTAAGTTATGCTTGATAATTTAGCTATTTGATATCTATATAGAAAGTGCTTGTTAGTTTCTAAAACTAATCATTTTCTAATTTCATATTTGCCTGTTTGATGTTTTGTCACAATTACTAGTATTTTATTACCAAAAGACAAAACATTGTTCAAGTTTAATTTAGTGGTTAATATGATTATGATATTAGAAACACAAACCAACACACATGCATTATTGAGAAAATAGTCAAATAAGTTTCAGTCGAAACATAAATGTTCCTTAATTAAAAGGCTGAGATAAAATTGCCTCTGAGATGGATACAGTTTATCTGGTATTTATTGTGTTTGAATTGTTTCATGCTGGTATATTTGATCTCTCCAAACAAATTTCTTAAAGGTAGATATCATTATTGCATATACACAACTGAGGCTAGAGATAAATAGAAATCAAGGAACTTAAATGAACTTGCTTACCTTATCTAACGCTATTTCTACTACCCTAAATCCAATGTTCTGATCATTATGCTCTTTTACATATGGGATGGAGTTAAGAAAGAATTTGAAACCAACAAGATGATCTGCATGTGTCCTCACTATAGATAAATGCAAGTCACTGACTAAATATTAGACATTTCATTTATGATATGTACATAAGCCAAAACTAAAGAATCAGTTTAATCCCCTCCCTTTTCTGTGTACCAATTAAAGGTCCTGAAATATTAATAAACTGTTTGATTTAGGAGAGAATACCATTACATGTCTTCTTGCTACATGTTGCTCAGAAGCAGCAAACACATCACGAGCACTAATAAATGTTATTTAGTAGCAAATAATAAAATAAAATTACAGTAATATATTTTGCAATGAACTCACCATAAGATGAAATTAAATAACTTTTAGTGCTAGAACAAGAAGCTGAGTCACTTTACACAGCTGGGTAGGTAAATGCATCGAATGGGAAGGCAGAGGTGCCAGCATGATTGTAGCAGGGAAGGTAAATATGAGACCAAAGTGATGAGTTTTTATTGTAATTTAGTAGGTGGAGCTGGTTTTCAAATTTCCTCAATTCATATGATGTTCTAAACTTAATTCAGAACATTTTCAACTACTATCGTATCTTCCCATGACCAATGATGACATCACTACATTTTATTATATATTGGTACTCTCCTAAAAAAAAAAAAAAAAAAAAACATAATGTGTAACCTAAAATAACTCTCCTAGTGTTCTTTAGATCAGAAACTGAGAATTTTAGGAGAGTCGTTTGTTAAAATATAATGGACACACCTTCTCCTGTGGCTTTCAAAAGCTACTGATTTGGAAAACTCTGAACTATGGAAGCATTTGAGCACTTTTCAATGTTTCTTTTAAAGATTTCAATGGTAGCTTTGCATTTTTGGTGAATAACCCAGACTGGGAGTAAGTGGGGAAAGAGGTTCAACAAAAGAGAAGTACAGCTTGCCAAATGAAAGTATCCATAGGAAAACCTCAATTTAAGCTCCTATTCTTCAATTCCTCCTATGGTTCAGGGGAAAAAAGTACTTAAAAAGTAGAGTTGGCAATTCTATTCTCTTTACTCTTTCCTATTTTTTTTTCTTTTGTCCCTTAAAGTCGTTCTGAGCACAAGGGGCAGGCTCTGAAAGTCACTGTTTTAGCAACTAAACCCTTGTCTGCCTCTCTTATGTTTCTAACACTCTCTCCCATGCCCCAAAGAAAGTAGATCCTTCACTAAGTGCTCTTGCAAAGCTCAGCAAACATTTCCTCTTCTAAGTTTGTGATTAACCCACGGATGGGTACATAAACTCCGTATTCCATTCCAAATAAAGGAGCTGGTGAACTGTACCTGCAGCAAACCTATACGCAATTCCATTTAGTCTCATAGCCACTTTTCATAATGAAAAAGTACCAGCAACACAGTAGGTTTCACTGAGCCCATTCACACAGTCAAAAGACGTTAGAATGCATTAAAATCTCTTAACACTGTAGTTTAAGAAGATTCCTTTTGCTTTTTAAACTCTGTGATTGTTTTGGGTTTGCATTCTACCTAGCATCATCAGACCTCTCTGATGGAGAATGTGGTGACCCCATCTACACACATCTTTAACTTTTAGTAAATGGAGAGAGAATTCCCTCTTTCCTGTTGCAAAAGATCATTGTGAAAACCAGCTACATTATCAGCTGTTTTATCCCTTTTAATTAGCTCCATTAATGTTCAGAAGTTTGTCAGCTTTTAACATTTTACTTTACTAAATGCTTTTACGGCCTAAGGAAAGCATTAACATTTTTATTTGCTAAGAAAACTTAATAATGTTTACAATATATTTGGCTAACAGTGTGGTAATTAATTTTAAGAAATTTATTTTAAACTCACAGATATTGATCAGCAATACAAGTGTTCCCTTACCATGTTTTCAGAAATACTTCTAGTAGAGTTTGTCAAAATTAAACATTTCTATCTTTCATATATCTGCATAAACATCCATGACAAACAGCACATTTAATAACAACATTTGATAGAAAGTATTTGCCAAGCCAGAGAGAAAATATTATGACTATTCCAAATTACACAGGCTTAAGCAAGTTTTCAAAGTATGTATTTCCCTTCATTATTGGCTGCAGCCACAAAAGGAAAATCCTCCAGAGAATTAATATGAACTTATTATAATGCAGCCTGCAGCACGGTTTTGTTTTGGTTTTGCTTTTTTGTGCTGACACCGCAACTCAAAGTATATATTATCATCTTTAGTAAAGGAATCCAATTATTTCACACACAAACATGCAGCAATAGAGTACCATTACTCAGTCAATACTGACTCTTTAACATTTTTTTTTCTATTTGCATGTTTGGATTCCCAGCTCATTAGCTTATTACTTGATAAATAGGAGAGGATAATGAATTGAGAAAATAACTACGTACCTTCAGAGAAAACCTGCCCGATAACAATAATCCATTAGGAAACTGGCAATATCCTCTGATCTATTGCCCGCAAAGCTACGACTGGATGGAGAGTTTCATTCCCTGGGCTCAGCTCTCCAGAAGAAAACCAGCACAATTTAAATATTTCTTGGAATGTGACAGCTCTCTAGATCCCCGGTTGCATTCTGTTCCCCAGGGATGGCAATCTGGTGTTCCTGTGTGCACAGAGCAGTGAAGATGAATTGAAAACGCTTGAGATAAATTAGGAATGGCTAAGTTAAAACTGTGTCTGCTCCAGACTCTCTCATCTGCAGTCTGCAAGCCTGTTTTTCTGTGAAAAAGCTAGATGGCAGGCTGCCTCAGTAAGTTCTTCTTAAGCGACAGAGAGCATTTTCAATGAAGAAAAATTCTCCCATTATCTAAGCTAATGTGACTGCTGCTAAATCTAGTATTTTAAAGTGTCTACTGGCATAGAATTTATTTGCCCTATTGCTTTCCTTCAAACTAGAGTCTGGAATCTATACCACCAAGATATACACAGTTTTATATGATGGAAGCAAAGTTTTAGTTAAAAAAATTTCCTCTTTTTCTTCTATCTTATTGATCATTTATCTATTAGAAATTTGCTCCTTTGTTTGCATTCATTTTATTATATTTTATCATTTACAGACAGTTTTACTTTTCATTTAGTATGCTAACATAAGAAATGATATTTTTAAAGTGACAACCCCTTAAATGTATATAGTTCCAAATAGAAGCATATATTTATCCAATGTCAATCAAATACAAATGGTACATAAAAACAAAAAGGAGGCAAGCTTATTATTAATAAGTAGCCAAAGAAGTAAATTTAATCTCTCTGTACATTATTAAAATGTATTATCATTTTAATAATATTTTGGAGTTGAAATAAAAAAACATGGAGTTCATCTGGTGTATCATCATCAAGCAAAGCACTAAGCATTTTTAAAATGCACAGATTGGTCTTAGATTTGTAAAAAGGGAGAGAATATAATATCTGACAAGGCAATTAAAGTCATCAAAACTTATGAGAACTAGCACATTCTGAAAAAATCCAATGCTTATGAAACTTGTTGGCTGTTTTTTTTTTTTTCTTTTCACTAGACAATTCTACATTATTTAATATGTGATGGTCAGAAGTTTAAACAAATTCTTGGTTCCATGATCAGAGTGGAGTATATATTTGTTTGGGAAAACAGAGGTAAACGCTATCATTGAGGAGTCAGAAAAAAAGAAAAAAACATAAAAGAACTTAGATCAGAGTCTTGATTTTTACTCAGTCTGCCCATGGAAACATAGCTAATCACTCTGGAGGATGGTGTGTACACAAGCCATAATGTGCAATATCATAGCTGGATGCTGGCAGCACATCCGTCTCCTCTTCTCCTCAGTTGCTCTTAGGTAACAACAACAACAAGAGAAAAACAACAGCAAAAGCATCGCCACATACCTATCTATCACACTATGAAGACAGTAAGTGTAAAATTGGATCAATAATCTTTTACTTTCTAGACATAACCCACGGTGCTCTATTATAATATAATATAAATATCTGTCATCTTTTTCACCCCCATTCCATTCTTTCCAACATTCATCACATATTACCTACATAACTGCAGGAATCATCTATTTGACATGTTGTTTGTTAAGTCTCTTCCCTGAGCACTGTTTATAACTGTCGTTTAGTATTCTAAAATATACAAAGGGATCTGATATTCCAGATTACAATTTGTATATTTGTTATTTCCTGGAGACTAATGTGCCATATCTTTGCAATGATCTGTCTACCTTATACAGTAGTATTCAGCAGCAGCCACTGAAAAGAAAGCACTGCAGTGAAACTCAGGTTTTTCCTATGCCCCCTATTCACTGGACTTTTTTCATAGCTTTTCACCAGAGCAGATGATTCTGGTGAAGTGACAGATAGTTAGATCAGTATTATTGAACTGTAAGCAAAAAAGCTTTACCAAACCATGGATGTATCTCATTTAGAATGCTTGCTTAGATCTGGTGCTTTCTAAGAAAATTAGAAATAGTGCTATCTCAAGATCCAGCTATACCACTGCTAGGCCTATATCCAAAATATGCTCAACAGTAACACAAGGACATTTGCTCAACCATGTTAGTAGCAGCTTTATTTGTAATAGCCAGAAACTGGACAGGAGCCTACCACAGAAGGCCTCTGAAAGACTCTGCCCAGCAGGGTATTGAAGCAGATGCTGAGATTCATACCCAAGAGTGCAAGAAAACTTATAAACAAGAGAGAAAGACTTGGAGGGGACAGGAGTCCCACAAGGAGAGCAACAGTATCAAGAAATGTGGGCCCAGGAGATCCTGCAGAGACTGATGAATCAACCAAGGACAATGCATGGAGAGAACCCACACCCCCAGCTCAGAAGTATTTCATGGGCAGCTCCATCTCCATGTGGTTTCCTAGTAAGGGAAGCAGGGGCTGTTTCTAACACAAACTCAGTGGCTGACACTTTGATCACCTCTCCCTGGAGAGGTGGCCATACTAAGCCACAGAGAAAGAGGACCCAGGCAGTCCTAATGAGACCTAATTGACTAGGGTAAGATAATAGGGGAGAGAAACCTTCCTTATTATTGTACTAGGGGAGAGATATTGGGGAGGAAGAAGGATGGAAGGTGGGGCAGAGATGAGATGAAGGAGGGGGCTAGAGGTGGGATACAAAGTAAATAAATTGCAATTAATACGAAGAAGAAGAAAAGAAAAAAGAAAAGAAAAAAAGCCATGAATTTGAGGGGGGTGAGGGTTAGGGGACATTAGAGTGGTTGAAGGGATGAAAGGAAACTGTGGAAATGGTGTAATTATATTTTAATAAAATATTTATGTTAAACAAAAAAGTGATGCTGGGGGAACAGGCCACTGACATGCAATGGAATGAAACTAAACAATTATCTCATATGAAATATGAATCAATTCAAATGGGTTGTAAATTAAGGCATAAAAGTTTGACTATAAAATTATGAGAAGAAAATTCAGAGGAACTCCTTTATGGCATGTGGTTTGAAGCTGCTTTCTTGTCTATGACACTGGGGTCACTAGTAAGCATGTAATAATGGCCAAATCAGACCATCTTAAAACCAAAATGCTGTTTATTAAAGAATCAGGCATAGTGTAAAAAAAATAATTCACAGAATTAAAGATATTTGCCAAAATAAATCTAATGTAGGATATATAATGGCAATCTGATATAATACAAATAAGTTGGATGGGTTCTCAGCATTCAGTGGGTGCCTATGCCCCAGTTTCTAAGGCTCGAGAGATGTCTCAGAAGAGGAGGCAGAACTGAAGCTGATGCACAGGAGTGCAATGAAACACTGTCTTCTGTGTGTAACATGTCTGTTGCACTCACAAACTCACAGCTGTTGCAGTTCCCAGTGAAGAGAGTGAACAAAACTGAGTCTCTCAACACGCAGTCAGTTTGAGAAGCTGGGGTCAGAGACCTGCCTGAGCCCTCTCTTGGGATCTTGTGGTGGGTGGAGTCAGAATGTCAGTGTTTTCAGAGGTGAACCCACTGGTGGGTCGCATGAGCTCCAGCCCCTAGGTACAGATGCGCCTACATTGAGAAAACTTTGATTGTACTCGGTGGTTCCCAAAACAAACGATTCCAAATAAAGGGACATGAGAAGCGAAGACCAACTTGCGAATAGATGAGTGCATGAAGTGAGGCTGAAAGAAGTATTAACAACGCTGTGGATGTGACCAAACGGAAGTGGACGCATGTACAGAGCTAAAAAGTAATCTAATTCACATCATAATAGAGAAAACTACAGTGAGTCAACAATGAAAGAAACATTGAATAATCTGTCTTAAAATATATAAAAAGATTGGATAGAAAAATTTCCAATATATACAATCACACTAATCTCATTACTGATATTTACCATCGGTCATCATCAGATGAAGGGAGATAAAATGACACTGCCATGCGACATCATACCTATTCTGAAGAACAACTTCTCTGCTGGACTGTAACAAGTGCTGACACAAAAGCTAAACCTATAAAGTTGTTCTCTGAAGCTGGGGATGTCAAACGGCTCACCTAGTACAAAATGTCATCTTATGGTTGTTTTTCAGAAATCGAATTAGCATGCAAGTCAGCATCTACACTTCTGGTGAGGTATGAAAAAGTATTAAAAGTCATTGAAATTAATCATTATTGTAAATACATTTTGTATCAGCACTGCACACAATAATCAAAAAGTGGAATTAAAGTAATTCAGTCACTAAAACAAACTTTTTTTTCTTATAAACTCAGCAAAATTAAATGGTAATTGCACTAATTAAAATGGCTGCACCAAATATTTTTTGGTCACAACCAAGATGTAATATCCTTCATAATAATATTGTAAACCTATAATATTTCTTCTTATATGGTACACAGTAGTTGAAATATAAGCACCCTTATATTCATGGAAACCTAGTTACTAATCCTTTAGCTATCCAATTAGGAGATCACATACATACCTCCAGAATAAACAGACCCAGGAATAAAGCATATGTGATCTTTTTCATTAACTCTGTGAAACCTAAATTTTAAAAAGCACGAAAACGTTGTAAACTGTTTTTTTGTTTCTTATAGCAAATGGACTTCTGATTTGACTTCATATTCAAAACCAAAAGAAAAGCAACCCAATCACAGTTATGATTCATGAATTATTACTCATTTCCATGAAAATAGAATACTTATAAATGCTATAAAAGGAATTTAAAATTAATCCCATTTGAAAGGACATACGATTCAAGAAAGTTTGACTTTATTATTAGCAAGAAACTAATAATCTCTTAAAAATTTTTAAGTTACCGAACTATTTATGTACATTTCCTAGTGAATGTTAAGCTGTGTATGAGATAAGTAGACACAATTTTTTTTTCAATGCAGTTTATTCAGGAACCTTGAACAATCATCTGACCCTGGGGAAAGCCAGCCCACAGCTTAAATAGCCTCTGGGTAGCGAACCCCAGCGTGCCATGTGGGCAATGCAGATAGGTCCACATACATGGAAGCAAGCCAGATCTTTGGCCTTAGCCAAATGTGGAATTGTTCGTGACAGAGAGCACTCACCATCGGGAAGGTGGAAGGCGGAAACCAGCTCCATCTTTAAGGCGCAGCATTCCGCAGCTCTCTACAGTTCCCCCTTTTTGTTTTAGACTCATCAGGCAAGAGTAGAGGTCTGATCACAATTTATGAGGTGGTATGAAACTCTTATGAAATTGTATTCCCTTTGCAGCTAACACAAGGTTTTGAGGGACACACTGAGATATCTATGCACAGATATATGTAATGCATGTCGACAGTGTCAAACAAGCTCAAACAGAAAGTGATTACAATACATACTCAATTCAAGTTTAGTAGACATGACTTTTCAAATCAATGCTTTCACATATGTGATAATGTAGAACATTTGCAATATTTCTGAACACAAATTAATATTTTGAACTCATTATTTTCAAAAATACATATTTGAAGTAGACTAACCACAATCGTTTATAGTACTAGAATACGGTGAGATGTTTTGATGTATCTATGCATTGTGAGGTAATTAAGTCAGGAAACTAACCCTTCAAATCCATTAATTTGATCCATTCATATCACATCAATTATGGTGGATGTGAACTTATGACAGATTATAAAATAAACAATGAGACTCTGAAGTGACAATTACCTCAAATACTGAGCTATCATTAAAGCACTAAGGATTAAGAAATATTCACAGAATCTATTTTTGAAAAGAGTAAAATATTTAACCAATTTTCAAAGTAAGAAGATCTAAAAAAATTAAAAATCTTAATGTGTTCAAATAACATTTTTTTAACCCAGATCACACTATTTTGTCCCAAACTCATGTAATCGTCATGAATGAGGAGTATGTAAGGGAGATAACAAATCCAGCAAAATATGACTCTTTATTTTTAAAAATGTTTTCTTTATTATTATAATTTATTACAATATATTCACTTTGTATCTCAGCTGTGGCCCACCCCTTCATCTCCACCCAAATCTACCTCCTTCCCTCTTCTCCCCCTATGCCCCTTCTTTAGTCCACTGATAGAGAGATCCTCCTCCCCTACTAACTGACCCTAGTCTATGGCTAGGCAGTATAAAAGATGACTCATTCAAATTAGGAAGTTGTCAAGACAGAGATCTTAGGCAAATGACATACTTGAGATAACTCCTTGTCATTGTTCAGTATGCAAGAATTCTTGGAAAGTGCAGAAGTTTTTTTTGTTTTTTGTTTTTTTTTTTCAATGCAGTTTATTCAGGAACCTTGAACAATCATTGGACCCCTGGGAAAGCCAGCCCACAGCTTATATAGCCTCTGGGTAGCCAACCCCAGCGTGCCACGTGGGCAATGCAGATAGGTCCACATACATGGAAGCAAGCCAGATCCTCAGCCTAAGCCAAATGTGGAGTTGTTTGTGACAGAGAGCACTCACCATTGGGAAGATGGAAGGCAGAAACCAGCTCCATCTTTAAGGCGCGGCATTACGCAGCTCTCTACAGTTCCCCCTTTTTGTTTTAGACACATCAGGCAAGAGTAGAGGTCTGATCTCTGATATTAGAAATAAATTGGGACTTTGTACTGATGTTCATTTAGGTGTCATCCGCCCAAAGAGCATCAGACCCGTCAGATACCTTTTTCTCAGAGGCGGGACCTGGGGCATCAACCCGCATGCAATCAGACATGCTCTTCTCTGGGTCCAAAGCGGCTGACCCTGAGTGCAGTGCTTAGCCTCGCATCCTGAGCATAACATTTTAGCTTTTTATGGTAGCCAACCATGCTTGGGGAGACTGTCCTGCTTCAATGGCTGAATGATAATGGCTGCATTACTCTGTTGTGAAACTCTAATCTTGCATATACACCACAGGAGAGGAGAACCTCCCCTATCAGTGGACTTGGGGAGTGGCATGCAAGCAGAGGGAGGAGGGAGGGTGGGATTGGGAGGGGAGGAGGGAGGGGCTTATAGGGGGATGCAGAATGAATAAAGTGTAATTGAGGAAAAATTAAAAAAAGAGAAAAAAATAATTTAAGAACCTTAAATGACTTTCAAAAGTGGAGGAAAACATGGAGTTAGTCAATTTACACAGAGCAGGTCTCGCCCCTGGGGACAATGGTCTCCTGAACCTACTCAGACCTCAGACACCAACACTGCTAGTTCTAGAACTGATGCAAGATGTTCCAATGAGGGGGTTAAGGCTTCTCATAATATTTCCTATAAGCCCACACCTGTTTGCTTATATCCCCCATTTTTATTCATTATTAGCCAGATAGAGCCAAGTAATTGTGGTGATGATACGTGCTTTTTTGCCCAATGCTGGAATGCTATTGAATTTAGGTATGCCCTGGTTACTCGCATGCCTCGCTGGGTGCCTGTACCCGTTGATGCCCCTCACGCTATGACTCTCTCTCTCTTTTTTTTTTCTCTCTCTATGAATAGTTGAAAGAAATTGCAGCAATGCAACAACAGGACATTGTGTCTATCCTTTGGTTGTTTAAAAGGCTGACCTAAGAATCACAGAGCAGTATGATATTCCTCAAAGTCCAGTGCAAGGAGCTATTGAAAACCTATTGTATACTATTGCAATATTTTTGTTTTCATGTCTTTGGCTTTAAAGAAACACGAGGTGTGGAGGATTCCTTGAACAACACCTGAAAAAAGAAAAAAATATTAAATTTGTGAGAGGAAGGCCCTCAGATATCATGACCATTTCCTTTATTTACTTGTAATTTCCAAAGTCAGAATCAGTAATTTTAGTTTAACACATACTCCCATGTACAAAAATCAAATTAAAACAAAACAACAGTAATTCCATAGGCTCCTTCTGGCATTCAAGTTTTTAATTGTTTTTATTTTTTAAGATTGTGTGTGTGTGTGTGTGTGTGTGTGTGCGTGTGTGTGTGTGTATGTCACATGCACGTGTATGCATGTTCATAGGTGTCCTAGGTGGCCAGAAGGGCACATTGCAGTCCTTGGAGCTGGAGTCACAGGTAGTGTTAGGCCTCCGATGTGGGAGTCAGAAGCTGAACTCTGTCTCTTGCAAGAGCAGTAAGTTCTCTTCACTTCTGAGCTATATTTCAGTGTCTAAACTTTAACCACCATTTATACACTTAGAGATTTTCAATAAGAAACCTATGAGAAAAAAAATGCTATTTATGAGCAGGGGATCTATGTCCTCTCCATGCTTATTGCTCAGTTGACACATCAGTCTTTGCTGGCCCTCCTGGGCCCAGATTTTTTGGTTTTGTTGCTCTCCTTGTGGAGCTCCTGTCCCCTACAGATCTTTCATTTCCGGCTTGTTTCAAAAGATTCCCTGCACTCTACCCAAAGTTTGGCTATGAGTCTCAGCCTCTGCTTTGATACCCTGCTGGGTAGATCCTTTCAGAGGCACTCTGTGGTAGGCTCCTGTCCTGTTCTCTATCTTTTCCCATTTCTGTTGTCTATCTTTTTTGCCCTTCTGAATTGGGATTAAGCATCTTTTCTAGGGTTGTCCTTGTTTAGCTTTCTTTAGAACTATAGATTTTATTATGTTTATAGATTTTATTATATTTCTTTAGAACTATAGATTTTATTATGTTTGTATAATACTCACAAGTGTGTATATACCAAGCGTGTCTTTCTGCTTCTGGATTAAATTACTCAGGAAAATCTTTTCTAGTTCCATCCATTTGCTTGCAAATTTCATGTTTTCTTTGTTTTTAATTCTGAGTAGTATTCCATTGTGGAAATGTACCACAATTTCTGAATCTATTCATCAGCTGACAGATATCTGGGTAGTTTCCAGATTCTGGCTTTACAGATAAAACTGCTATGAACATAATTAAGCAAATATCCTTGTTGAATGGTTGAGTATCTTTTGGATATATGCTGAGGTGTGGTATAGCTGGATCTTGAGGCAGCACTAGACTCCCTGCTCAGATGTAGACTATAAGCAACTCAGTCTACATCTGGGTTTCCTAGAAAGGGGATCCCGGGCTGTCTCTGGCATGAACTAAATGGCAGGCTCTCTGATCACCTCCCTCAGGGGGTGCAGCCTAACCAAACCACAGAGGAAGAGGATGCAGCCAGTCTTGATGAGACCTGATAGGCTAGGGTCAAATAGTAGGGAATGAGCACCTCCCTATCACTGGACTAGGGCAAGGACATTGGTGGAAAAGAGGGAGGGAAGGTGGGACTGGGAGATGAGGGAAGGGGAGAGAGCAGATATACAAGATGAATTGTAATAAATAGTAAATCAATAAAAATTAATTTGAAAAATGCTAACTATTCCTGTATTTTAAAAAGTTCAGTGACTAACTTTCAGAGTCAAATGAGAAAGTACATACAGTAGGCAGAACATATGACACAACCATGACTGTGCCAGTGAGAATCAAGGCAGGGATTTGAAAGCCACCAAGTGTACTATGCCTCAGTACACTTGATGAAACCAAAACTTTAATAGCTTCAAGATGATTCACCCGTTTAGTGATTAGAATATCAAGGACATGCTTTGTTCTTCATTGGTGAAGAACCCTGTATATTGCTGAAATAGCAATCTCTTGAAATTTCTAATGCAAAACTCATAGGGATGAAAAGTCAAGTAAAATTCATCATATTCTCTAGCATATTTTCTACATTCAGCATGTGAGGACTCTCAGCCCTTTGGAGAACAACCTAAAAGTTTCCTACTGTGAGTTTTTTGTCAAAGATGCTCTAGGTGAAGCGTGCCCATTAACAAATTTGAGGTACTCTAGTGATTCAATCAATACACAAAAGCTGGAGCCACAAGGGCTATATCAAAAGCTCTAAAATACAAAGAAGGCTCAGAAACAAACATTCTCTGTACAATTCATGTTGAAAGGTAGGAAACATTAATTCTCAATATTTTTCACTTTCACCATGAAAACAATACAATTGTTATTCTGACTATACCCATACGGTTATGGAAATTTTAATTTTGTCCCAGAAAGTCCTAATAAAAATCTATGGAAACGAAAGCACCAAATATATTCATTTATTTGTATCATTGATTCATATTTTTTTAACTTTCCGTTTGACATTCTGTTTTTTTTCAAGAGCACTGTAGGTGTCCCTTCTTACATCAGCTGTCCATTGCTGTAAGCTTTGCTTGACTTTAACATTTTCTAAATTCTCATGTGTTTCAAGGTCATGATAGCTTTGAACAATGTTGGTTAGTTAATTCAATTGATATTGAATTATCTCCTATTTCCCCCTTCAACATTAGCTTGTGTGGATGAGTTTTACAAGGGAGAGCATGTTCTTGCCATCATCTTAAAAGATCATAAAATAAAAAGGACATGGTTTATGTTAATTTTGATCTCTTTACAGAATGAATATGAGTCATATTTTCTTACTGTGAAATTATGTGGCTTTTTTCCTGGTATTCTATTACAATCTGCCACTTTGGGATTGAAGTCACTAGTTAGAATCAAAATTAAGGAGTTGTAAGTCTGGTTTTACCTCATGAACAGTACAATAACTACATAAATTATTTAAAAAAATCTTTAGACTCTTCATCTCAATTTATGTCACAATTTAAATCAGTGTAGACTCATTAATGTTATTCACTCTGTATCTCAGCTATAGGCCCCTTCTTCATTCCTCCCAACCTCGCCTTCCTTCACTCATCTCCTCCCATGCCCCTCTCCAAGTCCATCTGACTCTAGTCTATCAGGTATCATTAGGAATGGCTGCATTTTCTTCATCTGTGGCCTAGTAAGGCTGTTCCCTCCTCAGGGGAAGGTGATCAAAGAGCCACTGAGTTCATGTCAGAGACAGTCCCTGTTCCACTTAGGGAACCCACATGGATAATGAGCTGCCATGAACTACATCTGTGCAAGGGTGCTAGGTTAACTCCATGAATGGTCTTTGACTGGAATATAAGTCTCAAAGAAGACCCTGGGATCAGATTTATTGATTCTTTTGCTCTCCTTGTGTTGCTCCTATTGCCTGCAGGTATTTCAATCTCCCCCTTCTTTCATAAGATTTCCTGCACTCTACTCAAAGTTTGGCTATGAGTCTCAGCATCTGCCTTGATACTGTTCTGGGTAGAGTCTTTCAGAGGCTCTCTGTAGTAGGTTTCTGTCCTGTGTCTTATTTTCTCCCTCCTCCCATGTCTGTCCCATTTGCATTTCTGAGTGAGGATTTATCTTACCCTACGTCCTCCTTCTTGCTTCTTTAGTTGTACAGATTTTAGCATGTTTAGCCTATATTATATGTCTAATATCCACTTATCCATTCAGTTTGATGTTAGCTATAGGTTTGCTGTATATTATCTTTACTATGTTTAAATATGTGCCTTGTATCCACGATCTCTCCAACACTTTAAACATGAATGGGTGTTGTATTTTGTCAAATGCTTTTGCAGCATCTAAGGAAATGATCATGTGTTTTTCCTCCTTTGTTTATTTGGTGGATTACATTGTTGTATTTCTGTATATTGAACCACCCCTGCATGCCTGTCATGAAGCTTACTTGGTCATGGTGGATGTACCTTTTATGTGTTCTTGGATTCGGTTTGCAAGTATTTCATTGAGTACTTTTGCATCAATGTTCATAAGAAAGATGGGTCTGAAGTTCTCTTTTTTTTGTTGGGTTTTTGTTTGGTTTAGTTATCAAGGTAACTGTGTTTTCATAGAATGAGCTTAGTAATGTTCCTTCTGTTTGTATTTTGTTGAATAGATTGAAGAGAATTGACATTAGCTCTTCTTTAAAGGTCTGCTAGAATTCTACACTGAAGCCAGTTGGCCCTGTTTTTTTTTTTTTTTTTTTGGAAGGGAGACTTTTGATGACTGCTTTTATTTCCTTGGGGGATATTTGGGGGATATAGGACTGTTTAATCTGTTTACCTGATCTTGATTTAATTTTGGTAAATGTAGTTTATCAGGAAAATTATTTATTTCATTTAGATTTTCAAATTTTGTGGCATATAGGTTTTTGTAGTAAGACCTAATGATTATTTGCATTTCCTCCTATCTGTTGTTATATCCTCCTTTTTGTTTCTGAATTTGCTTATTTGGATAGTTTCTCTCTGCCTTTTAGTTGGTTTGACTATGAGTTTGCCTATCTTGTTGATTTTTCACAAGGAACCAGTTCTTGGTCTCATTGATTCTGTTGATTATTTTCTTTGTTTCTAATTCATTGCTATCAGCTCTGAATTTGATTCTTTCCAATCGTCTACTCCTTTTGGGTGTGTCTGCTTTTATTTCTTGGGATTTTAGGTCTGCCATTAATTTACTTATATGAGATATCTCAAACTTCTTTCCGGATTCACTTAGTGGTATGAACTTTCCTCTTAGCAGTGCTTTTATTGTGTCCAATAAGTTTGGATAAGTTGTGCCTTCATTTTCACTGAATTTTAGGAAGTCTCTACTTTGTTTTTTCATTTCTTCCCTGGCCAAGCTGTCATTGAGTAAAGAGTGTGTGTAGGATTTTTGTTATTTCTGTTGTTGTTGAGGTCTACTTTTAGGCCATGGTGGTCTGATATAATACCAGAGATTATTTCTATCTTCTTATACGTGTTAAGGCTTGCTTTATGCCTGACTATATAGTGAATTATTGAGAAGATTCCATGAGTAGCTGTAAAGAAGTTATACTCTTTTGAGTTTGGGTGAAAAATTTTGTAGACATCTATTATGTCCGTTTGAGTTAGGACCTCTGTAAGAGTCATTATTTCCCTACTTAGCATCTATTTAAATGATCTGTCCCTTGGTGAGAGTGGAGTGTTGAAGTCTCCCACTATTAACGTGTTGGGATCGATGTGTGATTTCAGCTTTAATGTTTCATTTACAAATGTAGGTTCTCTTGTATTTGGAGCATAAGTGTTCAGGATTATGATGTCCTCCTTGTGGACTTTTCCTTTGAGGAGAACAAAGTACCCCTTCTCATCATTTTTGAATAATTTTGATGGAATGTTTGTTTTATTAGATATTAGCATAGCTATTTTGTTTTTTGTGCCCGTTTGCTTGAAAAAAAAAATTTTCCAGCTCTTTACTCTGAGGAAGTGTGCATCTTTGTTGCATAGGTATGTTTCTTGGATGCAGCAGAATGTTTCATCCTGTTTCTGTAACCATTTGGTTAGTCTGTGTCTTTTTATTGGAGAGTTGAGTCCTTTCATGTTGATAGATAATATAACCAATGAATGTTCGTTCCTTTCACTGTAGAGTTGGTGGTGTTTTATTGCTTGTTTTCTTTTAATTCTTTGTTGTGACATTATTTATATCCTGTGTTTTCTTGGGTGTAGTTGATTTCGTTGGATTGGAGTTTTTCTTCTATTATCTTCTGTGGGCTGGTTTGCTGTGTAGATATTGCTTAAATTTAGTTTTGTCATGGAATATTTTTTTTCTCCATTTATGTTGATTGAGAACTTTGCTGAGTATAGTAGTCTGGGTTGACATCTGTGATCCTTTAAAGTCTGCATGACATCTGCCCAGGCCCTTCTGGCTTTCATAGTTTCTGATGAGAAGTCCGGTGTGATTCTGATAGGTCTACCTTTATATGTTACTTGGCCTTTTTCACTTGCTGCTTTTAATATCTTTTCTTTATTCTGTAGATTTAATGTTTTGACTATGACGTGAGGTATTTCTTTTCTGGTCTGTCTATTTGGTGTTCTGTAGGCCTATTGTATGTTAATGGACATGTCTTGCTTTAGGTTGGAAATTTTTCTTTTATGATTTTTTTGAAATTATTTTCTGGACCTTGGAGCCTGGAATCTTCTTTTTCATCTATTCCTATTATTCATATATTTCATCTCTTCATGGCATCCTTGATTTCTTGGATGTTTTGTTTGGAACATTTCTGATTTTACTTTTTCTTTGAGAGATGTATCAATTTCTGCAATTGTATCTTCATCACCTGAGATTTTCTATTCCATCTCTTGTATTCTATTGGTCATGCTTACCTTTCCTTTCCTGATTTTTTTCTCTAAGGTCTCTAGGTCCAGGTATTTCTCTGTTTGTGTTTTCTTTTCTGATTCTAATTCTGTTTTCACATCTTGCACCATTTCCTTCATCTGTTTGAATGTGTATTCTTGGTGGCCTCTATTTTTTTTTCTTTGTTTGATTCCTCTCTATAGGCCACTACTTGTGCCTATACTTGTGCTTCTATCTGTGTCTTTATTTGTTTGGCTGTGTTTGCCTGTATTTCTTTGCGAGCTTTGTTTGTTTCCTCTTTATGTGCATCTAATAACTAGATAAGCATAACTTGAAAATCATTTTCCTGTTTTTCTGATGAATGAAAATATCCATTGATTTTGGGGGTTGGTGGTAAAGCCATGATGTCCTGATTTTTGTTGGATATGTTCTTACTCTGACCTCTGTCCATCTACTTATCTGTAGCCTTTGCTGTTTTGTTTTGTTTTGTTTTGTTTCTGGAGTCTGAACTTCAGACTGGGTCTGTTTGTCTCTTTTTTTCTAGAGTATTCTTCAGGAAGATGAGAGAGGTTCACTGGTTTGTTAGTGAATGTTGGTGTTTCTGATATAGCTAATGGAGGAAGTTTTTGCAGGAGCATATGTGCAAGTGTGAGAGTTTCCTTGGCAATGTGCCTTGAAGGAAAGTGTACTAGAGCATGTAGATGCCTGGAAGGGTGGAGCTTAAGTGAGGGAGGGTATGTGGGTGCTGGTGCTGTTTGCAGCGCAATGTGCATGCACAGTTGCCCTGCATACCTTAGTGGCGTACAGGCCTGTCATATTAACCTCCTGGTAATCAGATCTGTCTATGCTCCAGGAATTGTTTGCCTGGACTCCACTGGTATATCCACAGAACAGGGGCTTCAGTGTTGAGAATGCTCTCTCAAGGTTCCTTATGTTTCCCACAGTGAGGATGTGGGAGAGAGTGATGTTTGGCCTATTGTAGGTGGACCCTGGATCAGAGGCTCGGCATTCAATCACTTGAGGATGCCCTCACTCACTTGCAAACCTAGTCAGAAAGCACAGGGGTTCCCCCTGTTCAGATTTCAGGGCCTACAGGGGCAAATGAGCTTGTAGGAAATTCATCAGCTCATTTATATCCACTGTTTGTCTGCTGGGCAGGGAGGCCTATACTTGGGTTAGCCACCTCTGCAGTCTCAGTCACCAAGCACTGAGGAGCCTGCTAGTGCTAGCTGCCACCCTGCTGCTTCTACATATCCAGGAGGCCAGTACAGCAGTCTGCTGGAAGGCCCCAACAGCCACCCACCACTGCTGCAGAACTGGGGCCCGCCTTTGTTGTCTCACTCACTAAGCATGGAGGTTCCTACTTGGGGCAATGAGAAGTTCAGGGGGATGAATATTCCCCCCTCTCAGTTCCTGGACAAGTCCATGGGTGACCTGGATCCAAAGGTTCTCAGCTCATGGGTTGTCCCCTCACCCAGGAAGCCTCCGTGTTGATATTATGGCTTCAGATGCCCCCTACACTCACCAATTTCAGAGTTTCAGATCCTGTGTCCTTCCGATACAGTGGGTGTTGGTTGCCGCCATCTTGGACTCCAGTCTTAATTTTTTGTTATAATCAAAATACTATTTACTTATTTTGTTTTTCAGAATTTTTAGTAGCTAGCTCTTTTGTCAACAGACTCTCATCAATATGAAGTGTTTTGTGTTCTTTGAAAGTCTTCACTTGGAAGACAATAAAAAGCTTGTCATTTCTTATAGTGTAGTTTAAAAAGTGGTCCCTCAGGTTCTATTTTTTTGTTTGTTTTGTTTTAGACAGAAATGGAGAAAGAAGTACTTGAGACAGGCATGCTTACTGATATTGAGGTGTACATAATTCCTAGAGCTCTCAGTTAAAAGCCCATAGCACTTCAGTATCCAAGTGGGTTCCCTAGTAAGGGGAACAGGGACTGTCTCTGACCTTAACTCAGTGGCTAGCTCTTTGACCGCCTCCCCTGGATTGGAGAGCAGCCCTGCAAAGCCACAGAGGAGGAAAATGACACCTGATAAGCTAGGGACAGATGGAAGGGGAGGAGCGCCTCCTCTATCTGTGGACTTGGAAAGGGGCATAAGAGAAGATGAGGGACAGATGGTGAGATTGGGAGGGAATGAAGGAGGGGACTACAGCTGGGATACATAGTGAATAAACTGTAAATAATATAAAAATGAAAATTTAATTAAAAAATAATAAAATATAGGATTGTGTTCCATCCATACAGGGTCATGTTTTTTACCAATTATACATGACAAGTATATACCAAATATACAAAGTCAGAAGGTATATATTTGTTCTTGTTTTCTTGTGACCTTACACGAAATAGTTCATCTCTTTCATCCATTTTAGCATGTATTTCTTACTATGAAGTGCAGTTGCAACACATAATTCATGAATGTGGTTCAGTTTCTAGTAATCCAGATGTTGATTAAGCCCATTGTGTTGGAGGCTGGAGAGGTGGCTCAAACATTATTTAATTATTACACCCTTACAGAAAACCTAGGCTCAGTTCAAAGCACCAACATGGCAGCTCAAGATTGAATGTAACTACAGTTCCTTGGGAACTGAATTTTTCTTTTCTGACGTTGTGAGCACCAGTCACAAACCTTTGGCACAACCATAAAGGCAAACAATAATAGAGATAAATATTAAAAAATAAATTTAAAAATCACTTTCTAAATTCAATTAGATGCATACAACTGCTGTCAGCATCATTTATAAGAAGTTTTAATCCAATCTTTATTTTGATATTAATAAAGACCCATAAAGAGTATTTTTCTTATAAAGATTGGGGCTTTTACAATTTTCTAAAAGTTTATGACCAAATAAAGGAAACAATTTTTTCTTACATTCTTTGTCTCTCCAGATTTTTACTTTTAAATTCTTTAATATAGTTTATATTATTTGTTATAATTGTCTAATTGAAGTAATTAAGTATCTTATCCTATAACCAAACTAGGGGTATGGTGATATCTGTTCTCTCACCCCCTAAAAAAGTAGAAAACTTTCTTAGTAATAAAATCCATAAATTTTATCCTTAACGTTTTGCTGTCAAAAGAGTTTCTCATGATCTGTCTCAAAGGGGTCATCAAAATCTGAATACTATTTAAATATTCCTACTGTATGGCTTCATGGAGTACATCCTGATCGCACATTCTGGTGGCCACTATGCGTGTTTCCCATACCTTAGGCTGATCACGGCAGTTTGCCTCATAGTCTCTGTTAATGATGTATTTCTCAGATTTTGTCTTTTTATAGATATCACTGTTATTCTTGAAGAACTGTAATCACAATTAAATCTTTTTCTACACTTCAGAAACAAAGAGTCTTTATTTTTTCTTCTAAAATAACAGCCATTAAATATATTTCACATGTCATATTTTGGAATGGTAGCATGAATGCACCATCAGAACAAAATCCCTTTTTATTGAGACATTATATTGTAAGAAATAATATAATTAAATGGATTATGAAAAGGATTAATAAATAAAAAATGATTAACCAATTCTAGAATATTTTCAATCAACATAAACACTTGGTGACTTGTTGCACAATAAAATAAATACTATAAATTATAAATAACAGTTTTGTCATTATTTTACATACTTACATAAATATAACCTATGAGCTGAAAACAGAAATATTTGAAGGTATAAAAGTATAAACAGACCCTCACTCATTTTTCATATTGATCTATATAAAAATCTATATTTACATTGCATTTCTGTAAATTAACTACAAATATCTGCTAAATGTGACAATCATAATGGCAGAAACAGTGATTTTATTAAAGTTTACAAATTTACAAAACAAACAGCTTTTATACACTCAACTCCAAACCATAGCATTGTTCAAATCATATACCCAGGCCCAGCCAGTCTCTTCGGGATCCCTCCCATTGATTGCGTAGTCCTCACATAGCAGCATAGGGCTTGGTTTTCTAAAACTCAAGCTACTAAATTTCATGATAACCAACAGTGAGAATAATAAAACAAACAAAAAAAGTCTCCGAAATAAATTATATTACTACAAAATTAGTGTTGTATCATATAACCACATTACATAAAATAAGAAAATAGATCCTGTTATCAAAATGAAGTATATTATTTTAGAAACAATGAACTAAATACCATGAGCTATAGCACTACATGAAACAGATATGGTGCCTTTTCTACAGTGATCACAGCTCAGTGTGAAAAAAAAAAAAAGCCTCTTTCACCAAATACTAGCCTTGGCCTATTTACTGAAGTTCTTTTTTTACAATGCAATCCTGGCATCCTGTCTCTGGGAAAGAATGGGGAGGGTGAGATATGTCACCATTGCCTCTAGTTCACCTTGTTATGAATGTGCATAAGGATTTAATTTCTCAATAGTGAAATCAGCCTTCAATCATTATTTTCAGGGAGGTAAATGTAAAGAAAGTAAATTTGCTTTATATTTAAAAAGGAATGTGTTAGTTACTATGGATTCACCCCCCTAATCCCTTCTTCATAAAAACAAACAACAACAACAACTACTACTATTACTACTACAGAACCACGGTGGCCTCTAATGCAAGTGGAAAGCAATGATTACTTGTGAATCCTAGTCCCTGCATCTTTTTCTGGTCTTGTTGCAGTCTACACTTGTCAAGGTATTTTATGTTGTATGCTTGTATGGGTTTCTCCTGGGGAAGAAGTGTGTATAGGATCTATAGCATTGAAATATATATTTTTTTCTGTATAAAACTGAGAAGTGATTGCAGATGATATTTGAAAAATAGATTTGGACTAAGGGGGGGGACCTCAAACACACCAAATGGGAAGATGGTTGTAAGATTTAAAGAGCAGCCTTCTGGTGGAGGAAAAGGTTAGTCTTCACTTGGTTCTATTTTCTCTCTGTTCTGCCATCTATAGCTTGAATGTATGTAAGTTGCAAAGGAGTTAAAATAAAGCAAACAGTAACTAATCCTCACTCATTTTCCACACTTGGTATGAAGCAGCTGCACAATAATCTCTAAATCCTTGACATTACTTTGTTATGCAGTTTAATTAGCACAACACTCATTACTGAAGGCTTGAAGTTTTTCATCTCTTATCTCTTACCACCCTCAAATCATGCCTAAAAGTTGAAAATTTTTATAATTATCTATTAATCCCACTGCTCATTTACCCTGAAAAGTATGTTTATTTTTAAAAGCATGCTGAGAATTTGTTTATTAACGCTAAAGTTCTCACTTGAAGTTGTCAATTGATCTGTGCTTAAAAAATGCAATTTTTCTTTCTCTGTGGCCTGGTAAGGCTGCTTCCCCCTCAGGGGGAGGTGATCAAAGAGCAGGCCAATCAGTTCATGTCAGAGACAGTCCCTATTCCCATTGCTATGGAACCCACTTGGACACTGAACTGCCATAAGCTACATCTGCACAGGGGTCCTAGGTTATCTCCATGAATGGTCCTTGGTTGGAGTATGAAACTCAGGAAGGACCCCTGTGTTCATTTTTTTTTTTTTGGTTCTTTTGCTCTCCTTGTGGAGCTCCTGTCCTATCCAGATCTTACTATTTCCCACTTCTTTCATAAGATTCCCTGCACTCTGCCCAACAGTTGGCCATAAGTCTCAACATCTGCATTGATAGTCTGCAGGGCAGAGCTTTTCAGAGGCCCTCTGTGGGAGGCTCCTAACATGTTTCCTGTTTTCTTCTTCTTTTGATGTCCATCCTCTTCACCTTTCACAATGGAGATTGTAGTAGGTTTATCCTATATCAGTGAGTATGTACCGTGTGTGTCTTTCTTCTTCTGGGATAGCTCACTTAGGATGATCCTGTCTAGTTCCCACCATTTACCTACAAATTTCATGATTTCCTTGTTTTTCTTTGCTGAGTAATATCCCTCCCCTACCATTGGACTTGGGGAGGGGCATACGTGGAGAAGGAGGAGGAAGGAAAGGATTGGGAGGGGAGGAGGGAGGGAACTAGAGGGGGGGATACAAAGTAAATAAAGTGTAATTAAAAATAAAATTAAATTAAAATTAAAAAGAAAAGAAAAAGGCAAGTGGACAGACAAGCAAATTTTCATTCAGTAGCAGAGATTTTTACCTCCTTCACAAAAAATATGCAATTTTTCACTAAGATGCAACTTGTTAGTGAGATGAAAATTTCAGTTCTGTTTTATTTTGATTAACTTGAGTTAATTGTAAATTCAAGTAGTTAAAATTGAGAATGTATTCCTATAATATAACATTTAAAAATATATATGAACTTATCAACTTTTTCTTAGATGAATATAAATGTATGTGTGTAAAGTGATTTTGAGAGACAAGATTCTGAAATTTGTTGGTTAAAATCACATGCTAGAAATCATTATACTTATGGTAAATAAGGGATTCCATTTACCAAAATCTGATATTGATAAAGATATAATGCTTTTATAAAGAAAATATTTATCAAAAATTATGTATGTATGTATGAGTGTAGACACAGGTGTGTAATTACCTAATATGTCGATTTTAGCCTACTGTTTTAGGAGACATACTATATGCTGTTTTTTGTAGTTTTTATAACACTGTGTTTATATGGGTAAGGACTTTTTTCTAAAATAATGCTACCTTATTAGACAAATTTCAAAGTTTACTTTACCCCTCAAACTCTGGGTTTCTTATAAAAATGTAAAAAAATAGTGCTGATTTTTGATGACATATGTTAAACTTACTTTTTAAGTCACTACTTTTCCCTCAAAGTTGTTGATACTATTTTACTTATGTGTTTTGAATGTCATACCCTGCAAGTGTAGCTCTCTTCCTAAAAATGTATAAACATGTATCCCATTAAGTTCATTTTAATAGAGTGTGTTTAAGTGGATCATAATATTATTCCACATTGTTACAGCTCATAAATTAAAAGCTCTGTCCCATAGAATCGCTTTAATTAAAAGTGCTAATGTTGTATAGGTGAGCAGAGAATGTGGGGGTAGAAAGTGTAATGAATTCAGTAATAATAATTAATTACAAACTATTTTTCCTTTTTTTTAAATTTAATATTATTTATATATTTATTTACAATTTATTCACTTTGTATCACCATTGTAGCCCCCTCCATCATCCCTTACCAGTCTCATCCACTCTCCCTCTCCTCTCCTTATTACCCTCCTTTAGTCCTCTGATAGGGGAGGACTTCCTCCCTTTCTATCTGACCCTAGCCTATCAGGTTTCATTAAGGCTGGCTGCATCATCTTCTTCTCTGACCTGACAAGACTGTACCTGGCCCTCCGCCCCTGAGAAAGGTGATCAAAAAGCCTTATAAATGTGTGTGAGGTAGTATGTTTCAATGTGCTGTTTCACACTATCAAGGAGAGGGATAGTGCTGGCACATGAGAACGGCTTTCCTTTCTCATAAAAGTTTCACATGTCATATGAGCCATCTCAAACACAATAAGCAAAATCTACAACTGTTATTTATGTAGAAAATGTCCTGTAAAATGTATTTATAAATGATTATTGTACATATAATAAAATTATTTCAACAAGAATTAAAAGCAACTATCATATTCTACACTCACACAACCTTTTACAGGGAAATTATCTGCACTATTGCCTAATTAGCAATTTAAAGATATCCTACGGAATGATATAGTAGATCATAGTACTCATGGCCAAAGGAGTGCTCATTAAATCCAAGACAGATCAAAGCAGTTTCAGTTCTGGGCAGTTAAGTGAATATTGAATTAATTACTTCTTCAAGTGAAATACCAAGGGATCAATAAAACACTTTAAACGCCTTCATTTTCTCCATTATCCATTCAAAACTCAGAAAATATTTCAAACACACGCTCTCTCTCTCTCTATATATATATATATATACTGTATATATATATATACTATATATTCTAGTATGTATATATATGTATATATATGTATATATATATGTATATATATATACTAGAATGTATATATATATATATATACTAGAATGTTATGTAACACTTTGAAAATAAATAAAATAAGCAACTCAAAGTTGGAAATTTTTAATTATGGGTTTTATGTCCAACGATAAGCTGTAGCACTAATATTTATGATTTTATGTTTCAAAGAACATTTAGTTTAATTTTTTATAATGTTAATAATAATAACAGGGAAGCCAAATATATATGGTCTTTTCTAAAATTAATGTTGGATTATGACAGATATTTTATTTACTGTAAAACATACCCATAATCACTAATACCTACTGATCATTTTTCGATGAAATAAAAATATATTTAGAAAATAGGTTACTTATAAGTCATTAACTTATTCTTTCTTATTTCCATCATTTTATGCCTTCATACAAGCACATCACATTTCCTTTATCACAGAACTTTTAAGCCACTGTATCCTGTGTTTGCTCCAAATAATATATTTGATGTATAAAAATTAAGAATTTACTAAAAATCTATGGTCTTAAAGAAACTAAACAAGGAGACCCTAGGGAAGAGGCTAAATCCTCCCTCAGAAGGGCAAACAGGATAGACGTCAGAAGTAAGAGAAGACAGGGAACAAGACAGGAGGCTACCACAGAGGGCCTCTGAAAGATCCTATTCAGCAAACTATCAAAGCAGATGCAGAGGCTCATAGCGCAACTTGGGCAGAGTGCAGGGAATCTTATGGAAGAATGTTGGATAGAAAGACATAAAAGGGTATTCCCCATTTTATTTTCTAGCCGATTTAATGTGTCTGGTTTTATGTTGATGTCTTTGATCCACTTGGACTTCAGTCTTGTGCAGGGTGATAAGTATGGATCTATTTTCATTTTTCTACATGTAGACATCCAGTTGGACCAGCACCATTTGTTGAAGATGCTATCTTTTTTCCATTGTGTGGTTTTGGCATCTTTGTCAAAGATCAGGTGTCCATAACTGTGTGGGTTTATTTCTGGGTCCTCTGTTCGGTTCCATTGATCCACCACTCTGTTTCTATGCCATTACCATGCAGTTTTTAAAACTGTTGTTCTATAGTACAACTTAAGATCAGGGATGGAGATACCTCCGGAAGATCTTTTATTGTAGAGGATTGTTTTAGCAATTCTGGGTTTCTTGTTATTCCATATGAAGTTGAGAATTTTTCTTTCCAGGTCTGTAAAGAATTATGTTGGTAATTTGATGGGAATTGCATTGAATCTATAGATTGCTTTTGGTAAAATGGCCATTTTTACTATGTTAATCCTGCCAAGCCATGAGCATGGGAGATCTTTCCATCTTCTGATATCTTCTTCTAATTCTTTCTTCAGAGACTTGAAATTTTTTTTCATACAAGTCCTTGGTTAGGGTTACTCCAAGGTACCTTATATCATTTGTGGCTATTGTGAAGGGTGTTATTTCAATAATTTCTTTCTCAGCCCTTTTGTCTTTTGTATACAGGAGTGCTACTGATTTTTTTGAGTTAACTTTGTATCTGGCCACTTTGCTGAAGGTGTTTATCAGCTGTAGGAGTTCCCTGGTACAGGAGAAAACTTCATGAACAAAACACCAACAGCACAGGCTCTAAGAGCAAAAATCAATAAATAGGACCTCATGAAACTGAAAAGCTTCTGCAAAGCAAAGGACACAGTCATCAAAACAAAGCGACTGCCTACAGATTGGGAAACCAAGTAATCCACTTAAAAAATGGGGAAGAGAGCTAAACAGAGAATTCTCTGTAGAGGAATATCGAATGGCAGAAAAGCACTTAAAGAAATGCTCAAACTCATTAGCCATTAGGGAAATGCAAATCAAAACAACCCTGAGATTTCACCTTACACCTATCAGAATGGTCAAGATCAAAAATTCAAGTGACAACACATGGAGAGGTTGTGGAGAAAGGGGAACCCTTCTCCACTGCTGGTGGGAATGTAAACTTGTACAACCACTCTGGAAATCAATCTGGCGCTTTCTCAGACAACTAGGAATAGCGCTTCCCCAAGATCCAGCCATACCACTCCTGGGCATATATCCAAAAGAGGCTCAAGTACACAAAAAGGACATTTACTCAACTATATTTGTAGCAGCTTTATTTGTAATAACCAGAAGCTGGAAATAGCCCAGATGCCCCTCAACTGAAGAATGGATGCAGAAACTGTGGTACAGCTATACAATGGAGTATTACTTAGCAATGAAAAATAAGGAGATCATGAAATTTGCAGGTAAATGGTGGGACCTGGAAAGGATCATCCTGAGTGAGTTGTCCCAAAAGCAAAAAGACACACACAGTATATACTCACTCATATAGACATACAACATAGGGTAAACCCACTAAAATCTGTGCATCTAAAGAAACTAAGCAAAAGAGAAGACCCTAACTAAAACGGTCAATCCCCATCCTGAAAGGCAAAGAAGAAGAAAGAAAAAGAAGAAAGAAGAAGAAGAAAGAAGAAGAAGAAAACAGGAAACAACCTAGGAACCTTCTACAGAGGGCTTCTGAAAGCCAGAAGAAGAAAACAGGAAACAAACTAGGAACCTACCACAGAGGGCCTCTGAAAGCCTCTGCCCTACAGACTATCAAAGCAGATGCTGAGCCTGATGGTCAACTGTTGGGCAGAGTGAATGGAATTTTATGTAAGAAGTGGGAAATAGTAAGAGCTGGAGAGTGCCGGGTCTCCACAAGGAGAGCAACAAAACAATAAAATTTGAACACAGGGAACTTCCCAGAGACTCATACTCCAACCAAGGACTATTTATGGAGATAACCTAGAACCCCTGCACAGATGTAGCCCATGGCAGTTCAGTGTCCAAGTGGATTACATAGTAATGGGAAGAGGGACTGCCTCTGACATGAACTGATTGGCCTGCTCTTTGATCACCTCCCCCTGAGGGGGGAGCAGCCTTACCAGGCCACAGCAGAGGACACTTTTGATCTGAACTGATAGACTAAGATCAGAAAGGAGAGGAGAACCTCCCTTATCAGTGGTCTTGGGGAGTGGCATGCATGCAGAAATGGGAGGGAGGGTGGGATCAGGAGGGGAGGAGGGAGGGGCTTATGGAGGGATACAAAATGAATAAAGTGTAATTAATAAATAAAAAAATAAAAATAAAATTTCAAAGAAAAAAAAAAAGAAAGAAAGACATGGAAGGGACAGGAGCTCCTCAAGGAGAACAACAGAGCCAAAAACTCAGGGACCAAGGAAGCCTGAAGAGACTGATGAATCAACCAAGGGCTATACATGGAGAAGACCAAGAATCCCTTGTTCAGATGTTACCCATGGGCAACTCAGTCTTCATATGTTTCCTAGTAAGGGGAACAGGGGCAGTCACTGGAATGAATGTGGTTGCTTGCTCTGGTGAGATGGTGTAACTAGGCCACAGAGAAAGAGCATCCAGACAATCTTGATGAGACCTGATGAGCTAGGGTCAGATAGTCAGAGGAGGACCTACCCTAACAGTGGACTAAGGAAAGGGGATATGGAGACAAGAAGGAGGGTGGGTGGGACTGGGAGGAGATGAGAGAAAGGGGCCACAGCAGTGATAAAAATGAATAAATTTAAGTAAATAGTAATAAACATTTTTTTAAATATTTTAATGTTACAGTTTATTAACTTTGTATCCCAGCTGTATCCCACTCCCTCACTCCCTCCCAATCCCAACCTCCTTCCCTCATCTCCTCCCTGCCCATTTTCAAGTCCACTGATAAGGGAGGACCTCTTCCCCTTTAATCTCACCCTGATTTATCAGGTATCTTCAGGGCTGGCTGCAAAGTCCTCCTCTGTGGCCTAGCAGGGCTGCTCCTCCCTCAGGAGGGGGGAGGGAGGATAAAGAGCCCGCCATTGAGTTCATGTCATAAATAGTCTCTGTTCTCCTAACTAGGGTACACACTTGGATACTGAGCTACCATGGACTACATCCGAGTAGATGTTCTAGGTTATATCTATACATGGTCCTTGGTTGGAGAAACAGTCTCATATAAGACCCCTGTGCCGAGATATATTTGGTCCTTGTGGAGTTCCTGTCCTCTCCAGGTCATATTAATTCCCCTTTCTTTCATATGATTCCCTGCACTCTGCCGAAGGTTTGGTTATGAGTCGTAGTATCTGCTTTGATACACTGCTACGTAGAGTCTTTCAGAGGCCCTCAGTGGTAGGCTCCTGTCCTATTACTTGTTTTCACTTACATCCAATGTCCATCCCATTTGTCTTTCTAAGTGAGGATTGATCATCTTACCCCGGGTCTTCTTTCTTGTTTATCTTCTTTAGGTGTATAGATTTCAATATGTTTATTTTATTTTATAGGTCTATATAAGTGAGTATATACTGTGTGTGTCTTTCTGCTTCTGGGATACCTCACTCAGGATGATCTTTTCTAGGTCCTACCGTTTGCCTGCGAAGTTCATGATTTCCTTGTTTTTAATTGCTGAGTAGTATTACATTGTGTAAATGTACTACAATTTCTGTATCCATTCCTCCACTGAGGGACATCTGGATTGTTTCGAAGTCCTGTTTATTATGAATAAAGCTGCTACAAACCTGGTTGTCCATATGTCCTTGTTGTGTACTTGAGCATATTTTGGGTATATGCCTAGCAGTGGTGTAGCTGAATCTTGAGGAAGCACTCTTCCTAAATTGTCTGAGAAAGCACCAGATTGATTTCCAAAGTGGTTGTACCAGTTTGCATTCCCACCAGCAATGGGGGAAGGTTCTTCTTCCTCCACAACATTTTCAGTATGTGTTGTCATTTGAGGTTTTGATCTTAGCCATTCTGATGGGTATCAGGTGAAATCTCAGGGTTGTTTTGATTTGCATCTCTCTTATGGCTAAAGACATTGAGCATCTTTTTAAGTGACAAACAAATTTTTAAAAATGAAAGATAAAATAAAAAATAAAATATAAAGAAGAGAATTTCAAAACGAGGATTTATTATGAATCCCACTGTCTTTATATATAGCTACACAGTTTATTTCAGAAATAGAAATTAGTTGCAGGCATGGTTCATTTCAGTTCAGAAATGTCAACATCTTACAACAAAAATATGGAGATCCTTTGTAGAAAATAGTATACATCTACTAATATTATAAGCCAAATCAATAAATACTTAAACTTTAATAAACCAGGGAAGAAGGAAAATTTAGAAGAGCCTTAAGTTTTGGGAGGTAGGTGGTATTACAATGTTACTGTTGCTGTTGAAGATGATGAAGAGAAGAAAGGTCAAACCGGTGACGAAACTGTCATTTCATAAATAATCCCACACATTACTCCAAGTGTCTTTGGTAGTGAGAAGACATTTAGGGTATATACATAGGAGAATATTTGTATGTTTAGAATTAGTATGCATATGCTTTTTTAAAGACTAAGTTGTGCACTTATCAGAATTGTTGTTTTACAAAACGATTATGGACTTTTAATTTTAGGCATACGATTATTTCACTTTTAAAATTTATGTTTTATGTGTTTGAGTGTATTGTCTGCCTGTCTATCTGTGTACCACCTTCACCAACTGGTGCCCACTGAGCTCCGAAGAGGCCTTCAGCCTCCTTAACCGGAGTAAGAATGTTGGAAGTCATCACGAAGACGCTGGAAATAGAGCCCAGATCCTCTTTAATAGCAACAAATGCTATTAAAATATTTGACATCTTTTCAGAGTGCTTTTAAATCACCAAAAACATCTTTTCAGACTGTTTTTAAATCACCAAAATTACAAAGTCCTCAAGCATCTAAACTTATCTCCACCTTCATTTGTCAGGTTTACAAAGTCTTTCTGAAGCGGTTCTTGACCTGATTGAAAGACACATTGCCAGATGACAGCATCTTTTTGTGTTTGGAACTGGCAAAGTCCACACATATTTTAGAAAAGCTGACATATTTATCTTTAATGTTTCAGAAGAATATCATCATAGTTTTTAAAGTATCCTGTATTCCCAAAGAAGTACCACGTGTTCAAATAAATTAAAACCAAAAGACATTGCATTAGGTATCACTTCCTTTTGAATTAAAGCATATATAAAATATAGTGTGCTAACATAGTTTTACCAAATTTCCTGTCAGATAATTATTAACATTTTCCTTTTAAATTTTTATGTTCTCTGCATCCTTTTAAACCATGTGTTATAAAATGTATGTAAAATTAACAAGAGCCACAATTTCTCACTCTGATTATTACTTTGATACATTCCACTTCATTTGCTTTTGTGAAACAGTTTCCCTTTATGAAATTTGTCTTATTAAAATTTCTAATTATGACATTTAATTATTTGACATACTTTCCGGTCTAGAAAAGGCCAGTGTAATTCACACTAATACATCAATGTATCAGCATAAGAGTAGTTATTCCCAAGTTGATCTCGAAAGAAATTAATAACTCCAGATTAATATGTTTACCTTCAAAAGCTTTTTAGAATATAATAAAGTGCATGGAATGGTTAGACTTTGTCAGATCCTTGTGATACTCGGCTCAATTTGTGGGGACACAGAGCACTTCAACAATAGCAAAACTTTACAACATATCAACTTTATCATAGTCAGGGGGGCCTAGACTAGTTTGTTATTTTAGGCAAATGATGATGCTTATCTTAATGGAGATAATAAATGTACACATGGAACCAATTACCCTGTTAACCTGGAAATTTGCATCTTTTGGTTATCTTATAAAAAGCCACTGAAATCTTAAAAACAACCTCAATTTATGTTACTCAGTTTAATTCTATGGTTATAGTCAATTTTAAAGAAATAAGTTACATGTTGACACTTGGAAATACTATCTTTAAAACTTAATTACTTAAGATAGTTAATTGGCTTTAATTGTTAAAATCAAGTAATATGTCTTTTTTACTTTAAAATTGAATTATTCAATGTAAAATTTAATTATGGTTCAATGAATATTTTAAATCTAATGATATTATAATGTCTTAAAAACTACGTGGTGTGGTATCAGAATTCTATTAATTCCATTCTCAAAAACTTTGTAAAAAAAAATAGAGAGAGCTGCTCTTCCAGAGGCCCTGAATTCAAGCTCCAAAACCCACATGGTCTAGTGCCCTATTCTGGCATGCCAGTATACATGCAGACAGAACATGGTATACATAATAAAGAAATAAATACTTTTAAAAAGAATACATAAATGACCAGAACCCATACGAAACCTGTTCAATCATCTGCACTACTAATAATGGAAATCCACATTAAAACAAAAAGAACATATCAACAAAAGACAAAATAATGCTAATTAAGGATGTGAGAAAAGAAGAGGCATCTTACAATGCTAATGGCATGTAAATCAGAATAGCATATATAAATTAGCATGCACTTTCCTCAAAAGAACCATTGAAATAATTCTTTTTTTTATTTTTTTTTAATTTTTCATCAATTACACTTTACAATTACACTTTGCATCCCCCCATAAGCCCCTCCCTCCTCCCCTCCTGATCCCACCCTCCCTCCTCCCTCTGCATGCATGCCACTCCCCAAGTCCACTGATAGGGGAGGTACTCCTTGCCTTTCTGATCTTAGTCTATCAGTTCACATCAAAAGTGGCTGCATTGTCCTTTACTATGGCTTGGTAAGGCTGCACCCCCCCAGGGGGAGGTGATCAAAGAGCAGGCCAATCAGATTATGTCAGAGGCAGTCCCTCTTCCCATTACTATGTAACCCAATTGGACTCTGAACTGCCCTGGGCTACATCTGTGCAGGGGTTCTGGGTTATCTCTATGAATAGTCCTTGGTTGGAGTATGAGTCTCTGGGAAGTTCCCTGTGTTCAAATTTTCTTGTTCTGTTGCTCTCTTTGTGGAGACCCTGCTCTTACTATTTCCCAGTTCTTACCTAAAATTCCATTCACTCTGCCCAACAGTTGCCCATCAGGCTCAGCATCTGCTTTGATAGTCTGTAGGGCAGAGGCTTTCAGAGACCCTCTGTGGTAGGTTCCTAGGTTGTTTCCTGTTTTCTTCTTCTTCTGATGTCCATCCTCTTTGCCTTTCCAGATGGGGATTGGACATTTTAGTTAGGGTCCTCTCTTGCTTAGTTTCTTTAGATGCACAGGTTTTAGTGGGTTTGTCCTATGTTGTATGTCTATATGAGTGAGTATATACCATGTGTGTCTTTTTGCTTCTGGGACAACCCACTCAGGGTGATCCTTTCCAGATCCCACCATTTACCTGCAAATTTCATGATTTCCTTATTTTTCATTGCTGAGTAATATTCCATTGTGTAGATGTACCACAATTTCTGCATCCATTCTTCAGTTGAGGGGCATCTGGGTTGTTTCCAGCTTCTGGCTATTACAAATAAAGCTGCTACAAACATGGTTGAGCTAATGTCCTTTTTGTGTACTTGAGCCTCTTTTGGATATATGCCCAGGAGTGGTATGGCTGGATCTTGGGGAAGCGCTATTCCTAGTTGTCTGAGAAAGTGCCAGATTGATTTCCAGAGTGGTTGTACAAGTTTACATTCCAACCAGCAGTGGAGAAGGGTTCCCCTTTCTCCACAACCTCTCCAGCATGTGTTGTCACTTGAGTTTTTGATCTTGGCCATTCTCATGGGTGTAAGGTGAAATCTCAGGGTTGTTTTGATTTGCATTTCCCTAATGGCTAGTGAGGTTGAGCATTTCTTTAAGTGCTTCTCTGCCATTCGGTATTCCTCAAACTGAACAGAGAGAAACTTAAAGCAATCCCACTGAAATCAGGGACAAGACAAGGCTGCCCACTCTCTCCATATCTCTTCAACATAGTGCTGGAAGTCCTTGCTAGAGCAATAAGACAGTTGAAGGAGATCAAGGAGATACAAATTGGAAAGGAAGAAGTCAAATTATCACTATTTGCAGATGATATGATAGTATATGTGAGTGACCCCAAAAACTCTACCAGGGAACTTCTACAGCTGATAAACACCTTCAGCAAAGTGGCCGGATACAAAATTAACTCAAAAAAAAATCAGTAGCCCTCCTGTATACAAAAGACAAAAGGGCTGAGAAAGAAATTAGGGAAACAACACCCTTCACAATAGCCACAAATGACATAAGGTACCTCGGAGTAACCCTAACCAAGGAAGTCAAAGACTTGTATGAAAAAAATTTCAAATCTCTGAAGAAAGAATTAGAAGAAGATATCAGAAGATGGAAAGATCTCCCATGCTCATGGCTTGAAATAATTCTTAAATGATATGGCAATTTTACTTCTAGGTGTGTAAACACAAGGTTTGAAATCAGTATATCAGGAAATTATGGCCACATTCCTCACAGTTGTAAGGATATCCAGTGAATGTATGAAGAAATTATGAGACCATGAGAACAATGGATTATTGCTAATCTTTTTAGAAAGAATGATACTGTAATTTTCAGTAACATGGGTAGGAATAGGGGACAATGTAGTAAATATGCCAAGACACACAGAGAAAGGCAAGTGTTGCATGATCTCATTTATACATAGAAACTAAGAAACTAAATACAAAGAAATAGGGAACACTGAATTGTGCAGGGGTTCTAGGTCATATCCATGAATGGGCCTTGGTTGGAATATCAGTCTCAGAAAAGACCCCTGTGCCCAGATATTTTTCCCTCTCCTTATAGAGCTCCTATCCCTTCCAGATATTTTTAACTTTTATTAATTACACTTTATTCACTTTGTATCCCCCCCATAAACCCCTCCTTCCTCCCCTCCTGATCCCACCCTCCCTCCCCCTTCTCGATGCATGCCCCTCCCCAAGTCCACTGATAGGAGAGGTCTTCCTCTCCTTCCTTCTGATATTAGTCTTTCATATCTCATTAGGAGTGGCTGCACTGTCTTCTTCTGTGGCCTGGTAAGGCTGCTCCCCACTCAGGGGGAGGTGATCAAAGAGCAGGCCAATCAGATTATGTCAGAGGCAGTCCTTATTCCCATTACTATGTAACCCAGTTGGACACTAAACTGCCATGGGCTACATCTGTGCAGGGGTTCTCGGTTATCTCCATGCATGGTACTAGGTTGGAGTATGAGTCTTTGGGAAGTTCCCTGTGTTCAAATTTTCTCGTTTTGTTGCTCTCCTTGTGGAGACCCGGCACTCTCCAGCTCTTACTATTTCCCACTTCTTACATAAAATTCCATTCACTCTGCCCAACAGTTGACCATCAGGCTCAGCATCTGCTTTGATAGTCTGCACAGCATAGTCTTTCAGAGACCCTCTGTGGCAGGTTCCTAGCTTGTTTCCTGTTTTCTTCTTCTTCTGATGTCCATCTACTTTGCCTTTTGGGATGGGGATTGAGCATTTTAGTCAGAGTCCTCTCTCTTGGTTAGTTTCTTTAGATGTACAGATTTTAGTAGGTTTATCCTATATTATATGTCTACATGAGTGAGTATATACTATGTGTGTCTTTCTGCTTCTGGTATAGCTCACTCAGGATGATCCTTTCCAGTTCCCACTATTTACCTGCAAATCTCATCATTTCCTCCTTCTTTCATAAGATTCCCTGCACTCTGCCCAAAGTTTGGTTAAGAGTGTCAGCATCTGCTTTGATACACTGCTGGGTATTGTCTTTCATAGTCCCTCTGTGGTAGGCTCCTGTCTTGTTTCCTGTTTTTCCTTTCTTCCAATGTCCATCCTATTTGTCTTTCTGACTGAGGACTGATCATCTTACCCATGGCCCTCCTTCTTGTTTAGCTTCATTTCTATGTATATTAATTACAGTTTCTTTACTATGTATCCCAGCTGTAGTCCCTCCCTCATTCCCTCCTAAACCCACTCTCCCTCCCTCATCTTCTCCCTGCCCTGCTCTAAGTCCACTGATAGGGGAGGTCCTCCTCCCCTTCCATCTGACCCTAGAATATCAGGTCTCTTCAAGGCTGGGTGCAATGTCTGCCTCTGTGGCCCAGCAAGGCTGCTCCTCCCTTGGGAGGGGGGGGGCAAAGAGCCTGCCATTGAGTTCTTGTCAGAGATAGTCCCTTTTCCCCTTACTAGTGAACCCACTTGGATACTGAGCTGCCACGGACTACGCCTGAGCAGGGGTTCTAGGTCATATCTATGCATGGTTCTTGGTTGGAGATCAGTCTCAGAAAAGACCACTGTGCCCAGATATATTTGGTCATTGTGGAGTTCCTGTCCTCTCTAGGTCTTACTAACTCCTCTTTCTTTCATATGATTCCCTGCACTCTGCCCAAGGTTTGATTATGAATCTGTTTTGATAAGCTGCTAGGTGGCTTCTTTAGGAGTTCTGAATGAGAAAAACCAGAACAACAACAATAACAACAACAACAACAAAACTGGGCAGATGCTTATTTTCTGAGACTAATACTCCACCCAAGGACCATGCAGGGAGATAACCTAGAACCACTAAACAGATGTAGTCCATGGAAGCTCAGTCTCCAAGTGGGTGTCCTAGTAAGGGGAACAGGGATTGTCTGACATGAACTCATGGGCTGGCTCGTTGATCACCTTCCCAAGACAGGGGAGCAGCCTTACCAGGCCAAAGAGGGAGACAATGTAGCCAGTCCTGGTGAGACTTAATAGGCTGGGGTCAGATGGAATAGGAAGAGGACCTCCCCTATAAGTGGACTGAGGGAGAGGCATGGGAGGAGAAGAAAGAGGATATTAGGAAGGGATGAGGGAGGGGGCTACAACTGATATACACAGTGAATAAATTGTAATAAACATTAGACAGAGCTTAAGAAACTCATCGAAGATGTGGAGCAAGGATGGAAGAAGCAAGAGAGGTCCATGACACAAGAAAACCTACAGAATCAATTAACCTTGGCCTATATGGGCTCACAGAAACTGAAGCAACAACCAAGGAGTACACATGGGCTGGACCTAGGCTCCTTACACACATGTAGAAGATGTGCGACTTGATTCTCATGTGGTTCTTCTAATACCTGGAGCAGGGGCTGTCTCTGACTATGTTGCCTGCCTTTGGACTCCTTCCTGGAACTGGGCTGTTTTGTCTACTCTTAATAGAAGAAGATGACCTCTAATCCTACTTCAACTTGATATGGCTAGGCTGGTTGATGCCCAAAAGAAGCCTCTCCTTCTTTGAGCAGAAAGGAAGGTGGGGTGAGGGGAGGGAAGGTATTTGGAAAGGACTGCGAGGAAAGGATGGAGAGGAACCTGAAATCCAGATGTATTATTAATTAATTAATTGAAAAAAGAATAAAAACTTTATGAAATATTGTTCCAAATTTATATTTTCATTCGTGAAGTAATTTCATGTATTTCTTCTACAAGTCAAAGCTCAGAAGAATAAAATGAAAAATATTTTGGAATTTTTTTCCACCTGGTTTATATATTTTTTAGAATTTTTTTTCTTTATAAGTGGGGGGGGTTGAAAAGAAGGCTATGCTCACCTTTTGTGTGTCCAAAGGCTCCTTAGGGGAATTGCTTTCCAGGATTTGTATTCAGAGCAATGTTGTGTTATCCCTCCGATGCCTGCATCACAGCTGCATTGTATCTCATCATTTCCTCACTCCAGGTCACAGCTGTGCTGGCAATGAGTTATTCTCTCCTCTCAGACATTTCCTGGATGCATAATCACAAAATGTGATCAAATTCTCCTTTAAAATGTTGGTTCTTCTCTTCCCTCAAACAGGTTAACTAGCTGTGCTCATTTTCTATTTTAATCCTACACAGTACTATACCTTTGTAGCTTGTTGATGAACTTATTGGCTCCAAAAGAGCTCAGAAGATTCTTCAAGTCTTAATCTCCATGAGAAAAAAAAAACACTTTGGCCATAGCACAGACATAAAGATATTAATTTATTTATAGTACTGTGTATTTCAGCTGAGCTGCAGAAGTCCAGCTGCTCTGTTCATTATTCATTTCTGGATAGCTCATGCTTCAGAGTTGTAAATAAGAGAAAATGAATCAGTTTGGGGAAGTTGTGATACACCTGAACTACCATTCAGTTAATATGAACACCAATATTTTCTTACAGATGAAATTTTTAAAAGTTAAGTCTCTGTCCTGTTTCTTGTTTTCTCCTACTTCCCATGTCCATCCCATTTGTCTTTCTTTTTTTTTTTTTTTTTTTTTCAATGCAGTTTATTCAGGAACCTTGAACAATCATCTGACCCTGGGGAAATCCAGCCCACAGCTTAAATAGCCTCTGGGTAGCCAACCCCAGCGTGCCACGTGGGCAATGCAGATAGGTCCACATACATGGAAGCAAGCCAGATCCTCAGCCTTAGCCAAATGTGGAGTTGTTTGTGACAGAGAGCACTCACAATCAGGAAGGTGGAAGGCGGAAACCAGCTCCATCTTTAAGGCATAGCATTCTGCAGCTCTCTACAGTTCCCCCTTTTTGTTTTAGACACATCAGGTAAGAGTAGAGGTCTGATCTAAAAGACTCTGCCTTGCAGCATATCAAAGCAGATGTGGAGACTCATAACCAAACCTTTGGCAGAGTGCAGAGAATCACAAGATAAAAGGGGGAGTTAATATGACCGGGAGAGGACAGGAGCTCCACAAAGACAGTATATATTAGGACACGGGGGTCCTCTATGAGACTGTTTCTCCAACCAAGGACCATGTATGGATAGAACCTAGAACTCCTGCTCAGATGTAGCCCATGGTAGCTCAGTATCCAAGTGTGTTTCCCTAGTAAGAGGAACAGGAACTATTTCTGACATGAACTCAAGGACTGACTTCTTTACCTCCCCCTGCCCTTGAGGGAGGAATAGCCTTGCTAGGGCACAGAGGAGGACACTGCAGCCAGTACTGAAGATACCTGATGAGCTAGGGTCAGATGGAATGGGAGGAGGACCTCACCTAGCAGTGGACTTGGAAAGGGACAGAGAGGAGATGAGGGAGAGGAAGGGGGCTACAGCTGGGATACAAAGTAAATAACCTGTGATTAATATTAAAAAATAAAAATAAAAAAAAAGTTAAGTCTCTGTTCCTTTTCATTTTCAGTTGAATGTATTTACACAACAGAGTACAGCAATGTGCTATAATAGAACAACAGTTAACAAAACATATACATATATACACACATATGCATACACACATTTATATATAGTTTATTTGGTAGTAGTGTTCAATGATATTTAATTTTCATATTTATATATACATATTATACATATTGACATAGTTAAACTATTCTATTTGAGAAAAACAATATTGAGTTCATGTTTCTACTATATCATCTTTTATCTACTTTATTAAATGTGATACAATATCACCTATAATATTTAAGTAAAATATGTTTTAAGCAGTATTTTATTCATGGATATTATTCATTTTCTGAGCTTCATTTCATTTATAACATATTTAGACTCTAACATATTGCCACTGTCATGACATTTAATATGTTTTCCCATATTAAATTACTAAGCCCTTCCCTCAAAATCCTCATTTTGAATTTTGATGCAATTATGTCAAAGCAATTTAGGTCATATAGAGAAAAAGAATAATAATGGATTCTACATTTTATATGAATTTATAATTTTCTATTTTTGTATTTCTGCATCTCATTCAATATTAAATGGCAAGGCTATAGCCATTAACAGAAAGAGAACTAAGGCACATTTAAGTAAAACAAACCTAAAAATAGCTAATTAAAGTACTTCTATTCTTTACTTACAAATTCCCTTGAAATTCAAGAATGAAATGTTACAGGATATTTAATCACTATGTGAAACCCAAGATTGTGTACTGCACAAAAAGAAAAAGAAAAAGAAAAAAGAAAAGAAAAGACCTTTAATCCAAGAGTTTTCTGTAAACAGGATTAAATAAAGTCAACCACAGGTCAAGACATGTAGCATACAACTATTTGACATGGACTGAACATAGGAAAAAAAACATAGCTAGTAAAGGCAGTCTAGAAGGTGGATAGAAAGTGAAACACAGACAGGAGTGAAAGTCCGGAAGATACATAGGAAGTGAAAAGGACGGACATTCAGTTTGAAGGGTTTTTAAGACAGTACACAGAAGGAGAAGGGGCTTTTTCCTTCTGGAAGGTCAGCTGAGTTGGAAGGTCAACTGGGTGCTTTCTCGGCCTCTCTGAGTTACTAGGCTTTGACCCCAGCATCTGGCTCCCGAGTCATTATTGGTAAAATAAAATATTTGGAATTTTTGTTTACAAAACAATGGACTCAGAAGAAAAGTAAAAAACACACTTTCTAATGTTTTGCTCCTGTAGGTTTTTGTTGTTCTTGTTTTTTTTTTGTTTTGTTTTGTTTTGTTTTTTTATTCTCTAATCTAAATTAGAGATTGAAAGAATGCTCATAGCTGCCCTAAGTGTGTATACAGGTACAGGAAAAGGGATTTGCTTCACTCCTGTCTATTACATTTCATCTGTGTGCACTCACTGCCCAAATTGCTAAGATCTCTGAGTCTTTATTCTGGTTGATGCCTCGTTCATGATTGCTGTTTCAAAATCTGGGCAGGTGGTTATGAGCTGAATGTGAAAAGGCAAACTGATGTAGCCATTAAGAGCAAGCTGGTAAGAAGTGTTCCACCAGGTCTCAGCTTCAATTCCTATCCGAAGGTTCCCAGCTGTGAGTTCTTTCCCTGATCTGTAAACTGAAATAGGCCTTTTTTCCCTAAATTGGTTTTGGTCCATATTTAACTACAGTATATTCTCATTCCCAGTGTTTTCTCTTCTTGCAGTCTGATAGACATGTTAAAGCTTTATGTGGGTTTATATAATTTGAATGTGCTATTTCTCATACATACTTGAAGACATTTCTTATATCAGTTGTTTTCTATGTTTTTTACATTATTAAGATTTAGAAATTAATCCTAATAAGAACAGTTAAGCAGAGAATAAGCCATTAAGTACATGAAAATGATCCTCGGCTTATTATTAAAATAGAATTACCAGTAATTGTGAATTCAAAGATATTCATTATTGCCCTAAATTCATAATATCATGTTTTAGAATTTATAAGTTATAGTCAGTTAATTAAATATATCATTTTCATATATTTTTTTCATTAATGAACCTTATTTTTTTCTGTTGTCCTAAAAAACTACAAATACACTAATTTGCAGATTTACTTAAATTTTTCTAAGTCAGAAGCTAAGAATTCTGTCAGTTACTGATTATCCAGTACGGCTACTTAAAATGAGTGAAGACTGTTTATTGTGGTTCTTTTTAGGAATGAATCCACTATGTATCACTCTACAAGTCAATGAATATTAGATACTCAAATACAAAACTAGAAGAGTTATGAAGTAATATATGGCTTAATTCAGCCACAGCTAAAAATAAGATATATAGCTGTTTGAAGTATAGTTGTGAACCACACAACTGACCAGAGAACTTTTAGAATTCTAGATATCAACCCTTATCTCTGATTCTATGGGTCATTTTTCTTCACTATCCACTCTTTATTGATATGAAAGTACATTAGAGTTTATTTCTTTTTTTTAAGTTTCCAAGAGTCTACTCCTTATTTTATCTCATTTTCTGCTTAAGTTTTACCATATGTTTTTATTTATAGCTTTATATACTTTAAAATAATCTGTTTCACTCATAAAAACTTCCAATACTCCATGCACTTATGGTTTTAACTTCTCTTTCTGTGAGTATAATGTCTGGAACATAATTATTAGTATTTGTTGTATAGATGAGTATTGGTCATGGTACCATGATCAGTGTTTAAGTCAATTAAGTCCCTGAATATCCTGATAACATATACAATTGTTTAAAATTACCAATACAACTGATAATGATTAAACTACTGAATACAATTTTCGAACACCAGCTACACAATGTGCTTGCCAAATATAAATAGAAATTCATTAGATGCAATATATATATAGTAATGCCATCTCTCCAAATGATAACTAGTATTACTGTGTCTTTGCATGGGATCAATAATACATAACATCTTTCACCTTGCTTCCTACTTCCTTTATGCAAGAAGTTTAGTTTTGTCTTTGTCTTTAATTTTTGACACAAACCCTACTATACATGACAAGCTACCATTCTCCTCTTGGAAATCTTTCTGACTCAACCGCCCAAGTTCTGGATTTACAGTTGTGAATCAGCCAAATTACCTAAGACTAACATTAGTAATTCTGCCATCACATCCTTAAATTGCATGTGCATTTTAATAAAGGGGCAGTACTGTATACTTACTTTATAACCTTTAGCTGCAATCAAAATTCCATTGTCCAGTGTTAACTTCTTTTTTTGCTTGTTCCTGATGCCATCAGGAAAAACAATAGATGATTGCACTTAAACATGTTTTTTAAATGTTTCCTAAATTACTTCACTCAAATTGCTTGCTAAATTGGAGGTGTTATCTGGTACCAAGTTTACTTTCTCAATATTCTCTGACCTAGATACTTATATTTTTGAAAATTGTCTTTAAATTCAGTCTCACAAGCTACATATAGTGCAAGACATGAAATCAGTGTGTACTTACTGTATTTGCATAAAACATTAATTACTTAAAAATGTGTTCAATGTCACCTTGTATTAAGCACATTATGGGATGGCAGTGGAATGGTCAGAGCAGGGTTCCAGAGACAATTTATGCATATCATAAAATTAAGTAAGAGTTACTACACATTCTCATTATTACCATGATTGACCAATTTCACCTAGTATTACCAATTAAATAATATTAAGAAAAATTCATGGAGATCCAAGATGGTGGCAACTAGCACGCAGAGTTTTTGAGAGGCAGAGGAGCTGAAGCATAGAAGTTGGTGAGTGGAGGGACAAATAAAGCCAGGAAAACAATGGTGAAGCTTTCTGAACAAGAGGGAACACCACACGAGTTGAGACCTTTAGTCTCAGGTCACCCTCAGACTTCTTTGGGGAAGGAGAGAAATGAACTTGTGATCCCCTTGCACTCCACTCGTTCGAGCCTCCCTCCTCCTCAGCACAGCCAGATCATAGAGATTCTCAACACAGAACTCACTGCCTTGGTGATTGTGACAGCAGAGTTAGGGACCGTAGTTCCTCAACAGTGGCAGCGAGCTGTAACATCCTTCCGAGAGTCCCAGACCCAAGGTACCATCCTCCCTGGGTCCCACGTGTTCCAGCAGCCCTACGGACTCTGCAGGACGTCTCTGCCAGTGTCTTTAAGGCCTGCCCAATCTCTCAGTGGCATATAGTAGGCTATACAGCCACCAAAATCCAGTAGACCCACCAAACAAACTAGGCACACCTAGTGCCAGACCACCTAGGTCTGTGAACCCCTGTTGTGGGACCCCAGGACTTCCCAGAAGGCATCTGGATCGGCAACCCAGTCTACCGCTGCAGCTGAACTCCCTCATGTGGTGGCTCTAAGGTCAATGAGCTGGTGGAACTTGTCACTCCTCCTGCAAAAGGGTGAGCAGGTCCAAACCAGAGATTAAAGAGCCCGGATACCCCTATCCTTGCCTATGTGACCCGCTTCAGAGTGAATGCACCCTCAAGAGCCTGCAAAGCGCCAGATCCAGAGTACTCCTAAACTAGAAGCCAGGCATCGGACCCCTCCAACCCATACAACCACCGTGGGAAACAGAGGGGCTATTGTGACATCGAAGCTCTAGCTCTGGGAGTACAACAGTGGAGTTCAGGCAAATAACAACTGGAACTCAGACAGAACTGAATACCAGTAGACTGTAGGCCACTGAGGTATTCAGGAAATTTACATAAGGAAATTGCACTATGATTATCGCCAGCACCTGCTACAATCTACAGGGCATGTGCTAGTAATCCCTTAGATGCCTGTAAGGTAGGGTCGCTCCCACACACCCAAGAGCTCTACATTCTCTATCACTCTGTCCCTCAAGGCACACTTCCACGCACACGCACACTCTTGCCTGCATTTGTCTTTCTGCAACTGTTGACTTTCCTCCCACAGCTACACCTGAAACAACAACTGATACTCTGAAACCACTAGTACTCTCTCATCTTCCTGAAGAATTCTCCAGATACCAGAGAAAGATGGTACCAGTCTGAACTGCAGAATCCAGGAACAAACAGTGAAGGTTACAAATAAGCAAATGGCCAGGGGTCGGCAAAAGAACACATCTAATATAAATCAGGATATCATGGCTTCACCAGCAACCCCCAAAATTAATGGATACTCCAATTCAGCAGAAACACAGGAAAATGACTTTAAAGCTATACTGAGCAGTTTCTTGAGGCACATAAGGAGGAAACAAACAAATCTCTCAAACAAATAGCTATACAAATCCAGACAGTTAAAGAGGAAAGGAACAAATCTCTCAAAGAATTATTCACACAAGTGGAGACAAAGAAAGAGGAAATGAACAAATTTCTCAAAGAAACACAGGGAAATAAAGTCAAACAAATAGAGGCACAAGTAGAGATACAATAAGTGACATATAGAGAGGAAACGAACAAAAAAAAAATAGAGACCATCATAGAGAGACAGGAATACACATTTAAACACTTAATTCATGCAAGGCATGAAAAGAGAATTAGAACCAATAAAGAAAACACAACTGAGAAAACTCTGGAGCTGGAGAACCTAGAGAAAAGATCAGGAACCATAAAAGTAAGCATAACAAATAGAATACAAGAGATGGAAGAAAGAATCTATGGTGCTGAAGATATACTCCCAGAAATTGATACTTCTCTCAAAGAAAAAGTAAAATCAGAGAAGTCCCAAACACAAAACATCCAAGAAGTCAAGGACGCCATGAAAAGACAAAATCTAAGAATAATAGGAACTGATGAAAAAGAAGATTCCAGGATCCAAGGGCCAGAAAATATTTTCAAGAAAATCATAGAAGAAAATTTTACTAACCTAAAGAAAGAGATGTCCATAAATATACCAGAGGCCTACAGAACTCCAAATAGACTAGACCAGAAAAGAAACACCTCACATCACATTATAGACAAAACACTAAATCTACAGAACAAAGAAAAGATAATAAAAGCAGCAAGGAAAAAAGGCCAAGTAACATATAAAGGTAGAACTATCAGAATCACATGGGACTTCTTATCAGAAACTATGGAAGCCAGAAGGGCCTGGGCAGATGTCATGCAGACTTTAAGGAAGTCTACTACTTTAAGGAACCCAGACTACTATGCCCTGCAAACTCTCAATTAACATAGATGGAGAAAACAAAATATTCCATGATAAAAAATGGAAAAAAAATTCCCAAGAAAACATAGGATACAGATAATTTCCCCCCAAAAAATTAAAAGAAAACAAGCAATGAATCACAGTAAGATCACCAACACCACAATAAAAGGAACTAATATTCATTGGTCACTATTATCTATCAACATCAATGGACTCAACTCTCCAATAAAGAGACACAGAATAACAGATTGAGTGTGGAAACAGGATCCAACATTTTGCTGCATCCAAGAAACACACCTATGCAACAAAGATAAACACTACCTCAGAGTAAAGGGCTGGGAAAATGTTTTCCAAGCAAATGGACCCCAAAAACAAGCTGGGATAACTATCCTAATAGCTAATAAATTAGACTTTCAACCAAAATTAATAAAAAAAGATGAGGAGGGGGACTACATTCTCAACAAGGGAAAAATCCACCAAGAGGACATTGCAATTCTGAACATCCATGCCCCAAATACAAGAATGCCTACATTCATAAAAGAAACATTATTACAGCTTAGATCACACATCAATCCCCAACACCTTAATAGTGGGAGACTTCAACACCCCACTCTCATCAAGGGACAGATAATCTAGACAGAAACCAAATAGGGAAATAAAGGTACTTACAGAAGCCCTAACTCAAATGGACCTAATAGATGTCTAAAGAACTTTTCACCCAAACTCAAAAGAGTATACCTTCTTTTCAGCACCTCATGAAACCTTCTCAAAAATAGTCTATATAGTTGGTCACAAAGCAAGCCTCAAGAGATACAAGAAGATTGAAATAATCCCCTGAATTCTATCTGATGACCATGGACTAAAGCTCTACCTCAACAACAATAGAAATAGCAAAAAGCCCAAATGCACATGGAAACTAAACAATTGCTGCTCAATGACAGCTGGGTTAAGGAAGAAATAACGAAAGAAATTAAAGACTTCCTAGAATTCAATGACAATGAAGGTACAACATACCCTAATTTATGAGACACAATGAAAGCCGTTCTCTGAGGAAAATTCATAGCACTGAGTGCTTTCAAGAAGAAATTTGTGACATCTCATAAAAGCAACTTAATGGCCCAAATGAAAGACCTAGAAAAAAAGAAGCCAATACACCCAAGAGGAGTAGACGGCTGGAAATACTCCAACTCAGGGCTGAAATCAATCAATTAGGAACAAATAAAACTATTCAAAGAATCAATGAAATCAAGAGCTGTTTCTTTGTTTTATAATTTTATTTTTCTCATTAGTTACATTTTGTTAATTCTGTATCCCAGCTGTATCCCTCATTCCCTCCCCAATCCCACCCTCCCTCCCTCATCTCCTCCCTGCCCCTCTCCCACTGATAGGGGAGGACCTCCTCCCCTTTCATATGACTCGTTTTGTCAGGTATTTTTAGGACTGGCTGCAAAGTCCTCCACTGTGGCCTAACAGTATTGCTCCTCCCTTGGGAGGTGGGGAGGTCAAAGAGTCAGTCATTGACTTCCTGTTAGAAATAGTCCTTGTTCTCCTTACTATGGGAAACCAATTGATTACTGAGCTATCACAGGTCACATCCGAGCAGAGGTTCTAGGTTTTATCCTCTCATAGACTTTGGTTGAGTGTCCATCTCAGAAAAGACTCTGTGCCCAGATAAGTTTGGTCCTTGTGGAGCTCCTATCCTTTCCACATCAAACTGCCTTCTTTCATATGATTCCCTGCACTCTGTTGAAGGTTTGGTTATGAGTCTTAGTATCTGCTTTGGAGCACTGCTAGGTAGAGTCTTTCAGATGCTTTCTGCGGTAGACTCCTGTCATACTTTCAATGCATATCCCATTTGTCTTTCTAAATGAGGATAGATCATCATACCCCGTGTCTGCTTTCTTGATTATCTTCTTTAGGTGTATAGATTTCATTTTGTTTATCCTATCTTTTAGGTCTATATAAGCGAGTATATTCCATGTTTGTCGTTCTCCTTCTAGGATACTTCACTCAGAATGATCTTTTCTCGATCCCACCATTTGCCTGCAAATTTCATGATTTCCTCTTTTTTGATTGCTGAGTAGTATTCCATTGTGTAAAAATACCACAATTTCTGTATCCATTCCTCCATTGATGGTTGTTTCCAGGTTCTGGCTATTACAAATAAAGCTGCTACAAACATGGTTGAGCAAATGTCCCTATTGTGTACTTGAGCAAATTTTGGGTATATGCCTAGCAGTGGTATAGCTGGGTCTTAAGGAAGCGCTATTCCTAATTGTCTGAGAAAGCGCCAGATTGACTTCCAAAGTGGTTGTACCAGTTTACATTCCCACCAGCAATGGAGGAGGGTTCCCCTTTCTCCACAACCTCTCCAACATGTGTTGTCATTTGTGTTTTTTATCTTGGCCATTCTGATGGGTGAAAGGTGAAATCTTAGGGTTGTTTTGATTTGCATTTCCCTAATGGCAAATGATGTTGAACATTTCTTTAAGTGTTTCTCTGCCATTCTATATTCCTCTACAGAGAATTTTCTGTTTAGCTCCGTTCCCCATTTTTTAATTGGATTACTTGGATTGCTGCTTTTCAGCTTCTTTAGTTCTTTATATATACTGGATATTAGCCCTCTGTCAGATAAAGGGTTGGTGAAGATTCTTTCCCAATCTGTAGGCAGTTGTTTTGTTTTGATTACGGTGTCCTTTGCTTTACAGAAGCTTTTCAGTTTCATGAGGTCCCATTAATTGATTCTTGCTCTTAAAGCCTGTGCTGTTGGAGTTCTGTTCAGGAAGTTGTCTCCTGTGCCAATGAGTTCTAGGCTGTTCCCCACTTTTTCTTCTAACAGATTTAGCGTATCTGGTTTTACGTTGAGGTCTTTGATCCACTTGGACTTTAGTTATGTGCAGGGTGATAAATATGGATCTATTTTCATTTTTCTGCATGTAGACATCCAATTAGACCAGCACCATCTGTTGAAGATGCTATCTTTTTTCTATTGAATGGTTTTGGCTGCTTTGTCAAAAATTGAGTATTCATAGGTACGTGGGTTTATTTCTGGGTCTTCTATTTGGTTCCATTGATCCTCCTTTCTGTTTCTATGCCAATACCATGCACTTTTTATTACTATTGCTCTGTAATACAGCTTGAGAACGGGAATGGAGACACCTCCAGATGATCTGTTGTTGTACAGGATTGTTTTGGAGATTCTAGGCTTTTTGTTTCTCCATATGAAGCTGAGAATCTTTTTTCAAGGTCTGAAAAGAATTGAGTTGGTATTTTGATGGGAATTGCATTGAATCTGTAGATTGCTTTTGGTAGGATGGCCATTTTCACATTGTTAATCCTACCAATCCATGAGCCCGGGAGATCTTTCCATCTTCTGAGATCTTCTTCAATTTCTTTCTTCAGAGACTTGAAGTTTTTCTCAAACAGGTCTTTCACTTGCTTGGTTAGTGTCACCCCAAGGTACTTTATGTTATTAGAGGCTATTGTGAAGGGTGTTGTTTCCCTAATTTCTTTCTCGGCCCTTTTGTCTTTGGTATACAGGAGGGCTTCTGATTTTTTTGAGTTGATTTTGTATCCAGCCACTTTGCTGAAGGTGTTTATCAGCTGAAGAAGTTCTCTGGTTGAATTTTTGGGGTCACTCATGTATACTATCATACCATCTGCGAATAGTGACACTTTGACCTCTTCCTTTCCAATTTGTATCCCATTGATCTCCTTTAGTTGTCTTATTGCTCTGGCTAAGAATTCAAGTACTATGTTGAAGAGATATGGAGAGAGTGGGCAGCCTTGTCTTGTCTCTGATTTCAGTAGGATTGATTTAAGTTTCTCTCCATTGAGTTTGATGTTGGCTGTAGGCTTTCTGTATATTGTCTTTACTATGTTTAAGTATGTGCCTTGTATCCCTGATCTCTCCAATACTTTAAACAGGAATGGATATTGGACTTTGTGAAATGCTTTTTCGGCATCCAAGGAGCTGATCATGTGGTTTTTCTCCTTCAGTCTGTTTATGTGGTGGATTACATTGATAGATTTCTGTATGTTGAAGCACCCTTGCATGACTGGGATGAAGCCTACTTTGTCATGGTGGATGATATCTTTGATGTGTTCTTGGATTCGGACCTTGAACAATCCTCCGACCCTGGGGAAAGCCAGCCCACAGCTTAAATAGCCTCTGGGTAGCCAACCCAGGCGTGCCACGTGGGCAATGCAGATAGGTCCACAAACATGGAAGCAAGCCAGATCCTCAGCCTTAGCCAAATGTGGAATTGTTCGTGACAGAGAGCACTCACCATCGGGAAGGTGGAAGGCGAAAACCAGCTCCATCTTTAAGGCATAGCATTCTGCAGCTCTCTACAGTTCCCCCTTTTTGTTTTAGATGCATCAGGCAAGAGTAGAGGTCTGATCTCTGATATTAGAAATAAATTGGGACTTTGTACCGATGTTCGTTTGGGTGTCGTCCACCCAAAGAGCATCAGACCCGTCCGATACCTTTTTCTCAGAGGCGGGACCTGGGGCATCAACCCGCATGCAACCAGACATGCTCTTCTCTGGGTCCAAAGCGGCTGACCCTGAGTGCAGTGCTTAGCCTCGCATCCTGAGCGTAACATTTTAGCTTTTTATGGTATCCAACCATGCTTGGGGAGAATGTCCTGCTTCAATGGCTGTAAAGGCCTGAATGATCAAGGCTGCATCACACTGTTGTGAGACTCTAATCTTGCATATATACAACAGGCAAAAAAAGGAGACCAACACCAGAAGGCCTGCTGACGCTCCCATGCCCGCCCATTCCTTCAGATGATTCATGGCTGCAGCAATCCATGTTGATAATCCTGTGGCTAGTCCTGCGTCCACTCCGGTAGAATTTACTGTGACAATGGCCACTCTCAGCTGCTCCATCGTAGTATCGAATTCTCCAGTCCAATTACCTAAAATATAGCTCGACAATTGTTTAGACAGATTTGCAGCACAGGAAAAATTCTCATGTTGTATGCTAGTGACACAAAGTCCAGCATACTTTCATTGACAGCCAGGTTGAGGATTTGCCATAGGGTATCAATTTGCTCCTGCAAGAGGTCAATCCTCTGATTGAACACCATCAAGCTTCCTTTTAGTTGAGCATTAATTCCTTTATGTACAACTAAGGCATGAGCTACATTGGCTAAATGATTATTCAGGGTCTGAGCAGTCTGCCCAGTATGACTCATGGCTAGTGCCCCGGTGGTAGCTCCAACAGCCGCCAATGAGATGGTAGTAACAATGGTGGCTGTAGTTCCAAGATCCCTTTTCTGTCTGAAGAGAGTCATAGCGTGAGGGGCATCAACAGGCACAGGCACGCAGTGAGGCATGCGAGTAACCAGGGCATACCTAAATTTACTAGCATTCCAGCATTGGGCAAAAAAGCAAGTATCATCACCACAATTACTTGGCTCTATCTGGCTAATAATGAATAAAAATGGGGGATATAGACAAACAGGTGTGGGCTTATAGGAAATATTATGAGAAGCCTTAAACCCCTCGTTGGAACTTCCTGCATCAGTTCTAGAACTAGCAGTGGTGGTGTCCGAGGTCTGAGTACGTTCAGGAGACCATTGCTCCCAGGGGCAAGACATGCTCCATGCCATTTGACTAACTCCATGTTTTCCTCCACTTTTGAAAGTCATTTAGGGTTCTTAAATTATTTTTTCCCTTTTTTTCTAAATTTTTCATCAATTACACTTTATTCATTCTGCATCCCCCATAAGCCCCTCCCTCCTCCCCTCCCAATCCCACCCTCCCTCCTCCCTATGCTTGCATGCCATTCCCCAAGTCAACTAATAGGGGAGGTTCTCCTCTCCTTTCTGATCTTAGTCTGTCAGTTCACATCAAAAGTGGCTGCATTGTCCTCTACTATGGCCTGGTAAGGCTGCTCCCCCCCCCGCCCAGTGGGAGGTGATCAAAGAGCAGGCCAATCAGATTATGTCAGAGGCAGTCCCTCTTCCCATTACTATGTAACCCAATTGGACTCTGAACTGCCCTGGGCTACATCTATGCAGGGGTTCTGGGTTATCTCCATGAATAGTCCTTGGTTGGAGTATGAGTCTCTGGGAAGTTCCCTGTGTTCAAATTTTCCTGTTCTGTTGCTCTCCTTGTGGAGACCCTGTCCTCTCCAGCTCTTACTATTTCCCAGTTCTTACCTAAAATTCCATTCACTCTGCCCAACAGTTGCCCATCAGGCTCAGCATCTGCTTTGATAGTCTGAAGGGCAGAGGCTTTCAGAGGCCCTCTGTGGTAGGTTCCTAGGTTGTTTCCTGTTTTCTTCTTCTTCTGATGTCCATCCTCTTTGCCTTTCCGGATGGGGATTGGACATTTCAGTTAGGGTCCTCTCTCTTGCTTAGTTTCTTTAGATGCACAGGTTTTAGTGGGTTTGTCCTATGTTGTATGTCTATATGAGTGAGTATATACCATGTGTGTCTTTTTGCTTCTGGGACAACTCACTCAGGATGATCCTTTCCAGATCCCACCATTTACCTGCAAAGTTCATGATTTCCTTATTTTTCATTGCTGAGTAATATTCCATTGTGTAGATGTACCACAATTTCTGCATCCATTCTTCAGTTGAGGGGCATCTGGGTTGTTTCCAGCTTCTGGCTATTACAAATAAAGCTGCTACAAACATGGTTGAGCAAATGTCCTTTTTGTGTACTTGAGCCTCTTTTGGATATATGTCCAGTAGTAGTATGGCTGGATCTTGAGGAAGCGCTATTCCTAGTTGTCTGAGAAAGCGCCAGATTGATTTCCAGAGTGGTTGTACAAGTTTACATTCCCACCAGCAGTGGAGAAGGGTTCCCCTTTCTCCACAACCTCTCCAGCATGTGATGTCACTTGAGTTTTTGATCTTGGCCATTCTCATGAGTGTAAGGTGAAATCTCAGGGTTGTTTTGATTTGCATTTCCCTAATGGCTAGTGAGGTTGAGCATTTCTTTAAGTGCTTCTCTGCCATTCGGTATTCCTCTACAGAGAATTCTCTGTTTAGCTCTGTTCCCCATTTTTTAAGTGGATTACTTGGTTTGCTGCTTTTCAGCTTCTTTAGTTCTTTATATATACTGGATATGAGTCCTCTGTCAGATAAAGGGTTGGTGAAGATTCTTTCCCAATCTGTAGGTGGTCGCTTTGTTTTAATGACAGTGTCCTTTGCTTTGCAGAAGCTTTTCAGTTTCATGAGGTCCCATTTATTGACTGTTGCTCTTAGAGCCTGTGCTGTTGGTGTTCTGTTCAGGAAGTTTTCCCCTGTACCAATGAGTTCTAGGGTATTTCCCACTTTTTTTTCAAGCCGATTTAATGTGTCTGGTTTTATGTTGAGGTCTTTGATCCACTTGGACTTCAGTTTTGTGCAGGGTGATAATTATGGATCTATTTTCATTTTTCTACATGCAGACATCCAGTTAGACCAGCACCATTTGTTGAAGATGCTATCTTTTTTCCATTGTATGGTTTTGGTGTCTTTGTCAAAGATCAGGTGTCCATAACTGTGTGGGTTTATTTCTGGGTTCTCTGTTCGGTTCCATTGATCCACCATTCTGTTTCTATGCCAGTACCATGCAGTTTTTAAAACTGTTGCTCTATAGTACAACTTAAGATCAGGGATGGAGATACCTCCGGAAGATCTTTTATTGTAGAGGATTGTTTTAGCAATTCTGGGTTTCTTGTTATTCCAGATGAAGTTTAGAATTTTTCTTTCCAGGTCTGTAAAGAATTGTGTTTGTAATTTGATGGGCATTGCATTGAATCTGTAGATTGCTTTTGGTAAGATGGCCATTTTTACTATGTTAATCCTACCAAGCCATGAGCATGGGAGATCTTTTTATCTTCTCATATCTTCTTCTAATTCTTTTTTCAGAGATTTGAAATTTTTTTCATACAAGTCTTTGACTTCCTTGGTTAGGGTTACTCCGAGGTACCTTATGTCATTTGTGGCTATTGTGAAGGGTGTTGTTTCCCTAATTTCTTTCTCAGCCCTTTTGTCTTTTGTATACAGGAGGGCTACTGATTTTTTTGAGTTAATTTTGTATCCGGCCACTTTGCTGAAGGTGTTTATCAGCTGTAGGAGTTCCCTGTTAGAGTTTTTGGGGTCACTCACGTATACTATCATATCTTCTGCGAATAGTGATAATTTGACTTCTTCCTTTCCCATTTGTATCCCTTTGATCTCCTTCAACTGTCTTATTGCTCTAGCAAGGACTTCCAGTACTATGTTGAAGAGATATGGAGAGAGTGGGCAGCCTTGTCTTGTCCCTGATTTCAGTGGGATTGCTTTAAGTTTCTCTCCGTTCAGTTTGATGTTGGCTATAGGCTTGCTGTATATTGCCTTTACTATGTTTAGATATGTGCCTTGTATCCCTGATCTCTCCAATACTTTGAACATGAATGGATGTTGGATTTTGTCAAAGGCTTTTTCAGCATCTAGGGAGATTATCATGTGGTTTTTTTCTTTCAGTTTTTTAATATGGTGGATCACATTGATGGATTTCCTTGTATTGAACCACCCCTGCATACCTGTGATGAAGCCTATTTGGTCATAGTGGATAATATCTTTGATGTGTTCTTGGATTTGTTTTGCAAGTATTTTATTAAGTATTTTTGCATCAATGTTTGTAAGGGAGATTGGCCGGAAATTCTCTTTCTTTGTTGAGTCTTTGTGAGGTTTAGGTACCAAGGTGACTGTGGCTTCATAGAATGAATTTGGTAATATTCCTTCTGTTTCTATTTTGTGGAATAGTTTGAAGAGAATTGGTATTAGCTCTTCTTTGAATGTCTGGTAGAATTCTGCGCTGAAGCCATCTGGTCCTGGGCTTTTTTTTGGATGGGAGACTTTTGATGACCGCTTCTATTTCTTTGGGGGATATAGGACTATTTAGTTGATTTACCTGGTCCTGATTCAGCTTTGGTAAGTCAAATCGATCAAGAAAATTGTCCATTTCATTTAGATTTTCAAATTTTGTGGCATATAGACTTTTGAAGTAAGTCCTAATGATTGTTTGGATTTCCTCAGTGTCTGTAGTTATATCCCCCTTTTCATTTCTGATTTTGTTGATTTGGGTGGTGTCTCTCTGCCTTTTAGTTAGCTTGGCTTAAGGGTTTGTCGATCTTGTTGATTTTCTCAAAGAACCAGCTCTTGGTTTCATTGATTCTTTGAATTGTTTTATTTGTTTCCAATTGATTGATTTCAGCCCTGAGTTTGATTATTTCCAGCCGTCTACTCCTTCTTGGTGTGTCTGCTTCTTCTTTTTCTAGGGTTTTTAAGTGAGCCATTAAGTTGCTTGAATGAGCTGTCTCGAATTTCTTCTTGAAGGCACTTAGTGCTGTGAACTTTCCTCTTAGCACTGCTTTCATTGTGTCCCACAAGTTCGGGTATGTTGTGTCTTCATTTTCATTGATTTCTAGAAAGACTTTAATTTCTTTCTTTATTTCTTCCCTGACCCAGCTGTCATTTAGTAACAAGTTGTTCAGTTTCCATATGTGTGTAGGCTTTCTGTTATTTCTGTTATTGTTGAGGTCTAGCTTTATTCCATGGTGATCAGACAAGATACATGGGATTATTTCAATCTTCTTGTATCTGTTGAGGCTTGCTTTGTGACCCACTATATGGTCTATTTTGGAGAAGGTTCCATGAGGTGCTGAGAAGAAGGTAAATTCTTTTGTGTTTGGGTGTAAAGTTCTGTAAATGTCTGTTAGGTCCATTTGATTCATGACCTTTGTCAGAGAAATTGTTTCTTTGTTTAATTTCTGTTTGGTTGACCTGTCCTTTGTTGAGAGTGGGGTGTTGAAGTCTCCCACTATTAATGTGTGGGGATCTATATGTGCTTTAAATTTTATCAATGTTTCTTTCACAAATGTGGGTGCCCTTGTATTTGGGGCATAGATGTTCAGGATTGTGATGTCTTCCTGGTGGAATTTTCCCTTGATGAGTATGAAGTGTCCTTCCCCATCTATTTTGATTAATTTTGGTTGAAAGTCTATTTTATCAGATATTAGAATGGCTACTCCTGCTTGCTTCTTGGGTCCGTTTGCTTGGAAAGTCGTCTTCCAACCCTTTACCCTCAGGTAATGTCTATCTTTGTGACTTAGGTGTGTTTCTTGTATGCAACAGATTGCTGGGTTTTGTTTACTTATCCATTCTGTTATTCTGTGTCTTTTTATTGGAGAGTTGAGTCCATTGATGTTGAGAGAGATTAATGACCAGTGGCTGTTAGATATCTTGATTTTGATGTTGGCTGTGGTCATACTGTTGTGTGCTTGGTTGCTTTTTGTTTTACTGAAGTGAGGTTATTTATTTCCTGTGTTTTCTTGAATGTAGCTAGCTTTCTTGGGTTGTATTTTCCCTTCCAGTGTCTTCTGTAATGTTGGATTTGTTTGTAGGTATTGTTGAAATTTGTTTTTGTCATTGAATATCTTGTTTTCTCCATCTATGAGGACTGAGAGTTTTGCAGGGTATAGTAGCCTTGGCTGACATTTGTGTTCTCTTAGGGTTTGCATGATATCCGTCCAGGCCCTTCTGGCTTTCATAGTCTCTGTTGAAAAGTCAGGTGTGATTCTAATGGGTTTGCCATTATATGTTACTTGGCCTTTTTCCCTTGCAGCTTTTAGTATTTTTTCTTTGTTCTGTATACTTACTGTTTTGATTATTATGTGGCGGGAGGATTTTCTTTTCTGGTCAAATTTGTTGGGTGTTCTGTAGGCCTCATGTATTCTAATTGGTCTCTCCTTTAGCTTGGGGAAATTTTCTTCAATGATTTTGTTGAAAATATTTTCTGGGCCTTGGAGAATGGAGTCTTGTTTTTCCTCTATACCTATTATTCTTAGGTTTTGTCTTTTCATATTGTCTTGCATTTCTTGGACGGTCTTTGTCAGGAATTTTTCAGATTTAACATTTTCTTTGACAGATACATCGATTTCTTCCATTGTATCTTCTACACCTGAGATTCTTTCTTCCATCTCTTGTAGTCTGTTGGTTATGCTTATCTCTGTAGTTCCTGTTTTCTTCCCTAGATTCTTCCTTTCCATTATTTCTTCCATTTGTGTTTTCTTTAATTTTTCCAATTCTATCTTCAGGTCTTGAGTTGTTTTGTTTACTTCCTTCACCTGTCTGATTGTACTTTCCTGTTTTTCTTTTAGTTCCTTCAACTCTGTTTCTATCATTTCATTCAGTGTTTTAAGCATTTCCTTTCTACAGGCCATAAACTGTTTGGTTGCAGCTTCCTCTATTTCTTTACGGATGGCAATATTCTGTTTGAGTATATCTTCCTCTATGTCTTTACGAATCTTATTTGTTTCCTCTGTTATCATCTTCATGAGCATACTTGTTAGGTCATCTTCTTGGATTTCAGTTATGGTGCGGTATCCAGGGCTACTTGCCCCTGGGTAACTGGGTTCTGGAGATGCCATATTGCTCTGTCTTTTGTTGCTTGAGGTTTTACGCTGGCCTCTACCCATTGTGTTATCTTAGGTGTTTTGGGTTATTTTCTGGTGGTTCCTGGGGATCCTGTGGTGGAGAGAATCCCCTTTGCAGAAAGCTGTTTTTTCCTGAAGGATGTCTTCTCAGCTTTTTGGGTATAGTCCCTGATGGCTGGTGTTTTTTCAGGAGTTGCTCACCTCAGGGATATAGACCTGAGTGGTAACTGTGGTCTTTGTTAGTCGAGAGGGTTCTCCTCTCACCCAGGGAAGTCCTGAGGGCAGCTGCCCTGTTTCTGGGTTTCTTGTAAATTTAATGATCAGCTGCTGTGACCCAGTTGGACATCAGGCGCGCCTTAACTGTTTGTGCCTGTGTCTGGAGCACAGCTGAGTGCTGGCACCTCGGCCCCACTAGACTGCTAGACTTTTTCTAGGGAAGGATTGGGTGATTTAGGTCAGTAGTTTCCTTCCTTCCCCGTGGATTCTCTGGAGACAAGGACTCCCAGTGTCTTTTTTTGCCCTGGTGCACACTGCTCAGTGTCCGCCAGCTGGCTGGCCGCAGTAACTGCCTGTGCCTGGAGCACAGCTGTGTGATGGCGGCTCAGTCTCTGCCAGCTGTCTGGTGCACAGAAACTGCCTGTGTCTGCCTTTGTGGCTTTTGGGAGCCTGAGTGCCTCCCTCAGATGGGTAATTTTCTGGGAACCTTTTCAGGTTGGGAGTGAGCTGAGTGCTCTGAGATCAGACCCGCCATTTCTATGTGTGGCGGTGAATCAGGCGCGTAGGCAGGCAGGGCTCTGTGCCGGAACCTGGGTCCCTGGCTCTGGCTCCGGGCTGGCTCCTGGGGTGCCCGTGGACCCCACCTGAGTCTTTTTCAGGGGATGTCTGGGTGACCTAAGGCCGGTCCCAATCGTTTCCTGTACCCTGGGGTTATCTCTAGACTGAAAATTCCAATCTCTGATAGTGTGGTGCACAGGGTTCAGTCTGGGACCGTGACCAGAGACACTGGCTTGTGGCTCTGCACTGGGGCTGGGGCTGGCGGCTGGCAGCAGGCAGCCGGCAGCCAAGCGTCTGGCGGAACCGGGATCTCTTCCGAGGTTTAGCTGGGTGAGTTAAAAGCTGATTGAATCCCCCACCGTGGGGTATCCTCTCACCTGGGAAACACAATGACTGTGTTTTATGGCCGAGAGTTCTGATTGCTGGTCACTGTGCTGATCCTGCTGTGCTGCTGCTCAGAATGAGAGTCCTCCCGGCGCCGCCATCTTGCCCCTCCCTGGTTTGCAAGTATTTTATTGAGTATTTTTGCGTCAATGTTCCTAAGAGAGATAGGCCTGAAGTTCTCTTTTTTTGTTGGGTCTTTGTGTGGTTTGGGTATCAAGGTGACTGTTGCTTCATAGAATGAATTTGGTAATGTTCCTTCTGTTTCTATTTTGTGTAATAGTTTGAAGAGAATTGGAGTTAACTTTTCTTTGAAGGTCTGGCAAAGAGAAACTATCCAAATCACCAAAATCAGAAATGAGAGGGGCATATGACAACAGACACCGAGGAAATCCAAACAATCATTAGGTCTTACTACAAAAGCCTATATGCCACAAAATTCGAAAATCTCAAAGAAATGGAAAATTTTCTAGATAGAGTCCATCTAACAAAATTAAGTCAAGATCAGGCAGAAAGATCAAACAGTCCTATATAACCTAAGGAAATAGAAGCAGTTATCAACAGTCTCCCTTCCAAAAAAAGCTCTGGGCCAGATAGATTCAGTGCAGAATTTTACCAGACCTTCAAAGAAGTGCTAACTCCAATTCTCTTCAAACTATTCTACAAAATAGAAACGGGAGGACTTTTTATCAAACTCATTCCATGAAGCCACAAACACTTTGATACCTAAATCACACAAAGATCCCACCCAAAAAAAAGAACTTCAGACCTATCTCTCTTATGAACATTGATGCAAAAATACTCAATAAAATACTTGCAAACCAAATCCAAGAAAACATCAAAGATGTCACCATGACCAAGTAGGCTTCATCCCATGCATGCAAGGGTGGTTAAACATATGGAAATCCTTAAATATAATCCACCAAATAAACAAACTGAAGGAGAAAAACCACATGATCATATCCTTAGATGCCGAAAAAGTGTTTGAAAAAATCCAACAGTCATTTATGTTTAATGTCTTGGAGAGATCAGGGATACAATGCACAAACCTAAACATAGTAAAGGCAATATATAGCAAGCCTACAGCCAACATCAAACTGAATGAAGAGAAAATTAAATCAATCTCACTGAAATCAGGGACAAGGCAATGCTGCCCACTCTCTCCATATCTCTACAACAAAGTACTTGAAGTTCTAGCAGAGCAACAAGTCAACTAAAGTAGATCAAGGGGATACAAATCAGAAAGGAAGAGGTCAAAGTGTCACTATTCGTATATGATATGATAGTATACATGAACTACCACAAAAATTCAACCAGATGATAAACACCTTCAGCAAAGTGGCTGGATACAAAATCAACTCAAAAAAAAAAAATCAGAAGCCCTCCTGTATACCAAAGACAAAAGGGCCGAGAAAGAAATCAGGGCAACAACACCCTTCACATTAGCCACTAATAATATAAAGTACCTTTGGGTAACACTAACCAAGCAAGTGAAAACTTGTAAAAAAAAAAAAAAAAGCTTCTCGTCTCTGAAGAAAATGTCATTAGATGGAAAGACCTCCCATGCTCTTGGATTGGTAGGATTAACATAGGGAAAATAACCATTCTGTCAAAAGCAACCTACAGATTCAACGTAATTCCCATCAAATTACCAACACAATTCTTTATAGACCTTGAAAGAAAGATTCTCAGGTCATATGGAGAAACAAAAAATCCAGAATTTCCAAAATGATCCTGTACAACAGGTCATCTACCTGGAGGTATCTCCATCCCTGATCTCAAGCTGTACTACAAAGGAATAGTAATAAAAATTGCCTGGTATAGGCACAGAAACAGAAAGGAGTATCAATGGAACGAAATAGAAGACCCAGAAATAAACCCACACACCTATGAATAATTGATTTTTTAAAAAGAAGCCAAAACCATTCAATGGAAAAAAAGACAGCGTCTTCAAAAAGTGGTGCTGGTCCAACTGGATGTCTACATGCAGAAAAAGGAAACAGATTCATATTTATCACTCTGCACAAAACTAAAGTCCAAGTGGATCAAAGATTTCAACATAAACCCAGATACACTAGAAGAAAAGTGGGTTAGAAGAAAAATGGGGCAGAGCCTAGAACTCATTGGTACAGGAGACAACTTAATGAACAGAAAAACAACATCATGAGTTCTTAGAGCTTCATGAATAAATGGGACTTCATTAAACTGAAAAGTTTCTGTAAAGCAAAAGACACTGTAGTTAGAACAAAACGACAGCTTACAGATTGGGAAAGGATCTTCACCAACCCAAGAGCTGACAGACGGCTGTATCCATAATATATAAAGAACTAAAGAAGTTAAAAAGCAACAAAACAAGCAATCCAATTTAAAAAAAAATGGGGTACGGAGCTTACCAGAGAATCCTCTGTAGAGGAATGTAGAATGGCAGAGAAACACTTACAGATATGCTTAACATCCTTAGCCATCAGGGAGATGCAAATCAAAACGACCCTGAGATTTCAACTTACACCCATCAAAATGGTTAAAATCAAAAACTGAAATGATAACACATGCTAGAGAGGTTGTGGAACCCTCCTCCATTGCTTTTGGGAATGTAAACTTGTACAACCACTTTGGAAGTCAATCTGGTGCTTTCTCAGACAATTAAGAATTGTGCTTCCTCAAGACCCAGCTATACCACTCCTAGGTGTATACCCAAAATTTGCTCAAGTACACAACAATGCTCAATCAAGTTTGTATTAGCTTTATTTGTAATAGCCAGAACCTGAAAACAACCCAGATGTCCACTAATGGAGAAATGGATACAGAAATTGTGGTACATTTACACAATGGAATATTACTCAGCAATTAAAAACAAGAAAATCATGAAATTTACAGGCAAATGGTGGGATCTAGAAAAGATCACTCTCAGTGAGGTATCTCAGAAGCAGAAAGACACACATGGTATATACTCACTTATATAGACATACAAGATATGATAAACATAATGAAATCTATATATCTAAAGAAGATAAACAAGAACGGTGTCCTGGGGTCAGATGATCAATCTTCACTTAAAAGACAAATGGAATGTCCATTGGAAAAAGGAGAAAACAAGTAACAGGACAGGAGCCTACTGAAGAGGGCCTCTGAAAGATTCTACCTAGCAGTGTATCAAAGCAGATACTAAGACTCATACCCAAACTTTTGGCAGAGTGCAGTGAATCATATGAAAGAAGGGAGAATTAGTATGACGTGGAAAGGATAGTAGCTCCACAAGGACCAAATAAATCTGGGCACAGGGGTCTTTTCTGAGACTGATACTCCACCAAAGACCATGTATGGATATAACCTAGAAACTCTGCTCAGATGTAGCTCCTGGTAGCTCAGTAACCATTTGGTTACCCATAGCAAGTGAACAGAGTTCCTATTTCTGATAGGAACTCAATGGCAGGCTCTTTGACCTCCCCATCTCCCAAGGGAGGAACAGTCCTGTTAGGCCACAGAGGAAGACTTTGTAGCCAGTTCTGAAGATACCTGATAAAACAGGGTCAAATGAAAGGGGAGGAGGTCCTACTCAATCAGTGGACTTGGAAAGGGGCAGTGAGGAGATGAGAGAGTGAGGGTGGGTTTGGGAGGGAATGAGGGAGCTGGATACAGCTGGGATACAGAGTTAACAAAATGTAACTAATAATAATAAAAACGATATGCGTAACATTCATAGCCATCATGGAGATGCAAATCAAATGAAACCTGATATTTCACTTTATACCCATTAAAATGGCTAAAATAAAATCTCAAATGACAACACATGCTGGAGAGGATGTAGAGAAAGCAGAACCCTCCTCCATTGCTGGTGGGAATGTATACTGGTACAACCACTATGGAAATCAATCTGGTCCTTTCTCAGACAATTAGGAATAGTGCTTCCTCAAGACCCAGCTATGCCACTCCTAAGCATATATCCAAAATATGCTCAAGTACACAACAAGGTCATTTTCTCAAACATGTTTGTAGCAACTTTATTAGTAATAGCCAGAACCTGGAAACAACCTAGATGTCCATTAACAGAGGAATGGATACAGAAATTGCGGTATTTTTACACAATGTAATACTACTGAACAATTAAAAACAAGGAAATCATGAAATTTGCAGGCAACTGGTGGGATCTAGAAAAGATCATACTCAGTGAGGTATCCCAGAAGGAGACAGACTCATATGGTATATGCTCAATTATGAGTGGGTACTAGACCTATAAGATAGGATAAACATGCTGAAGTCTGTACACCTAAAGAAGATAAACAAGAAAGAGGATCTAGGGTAAGATGATCAACCCTCAATTAGAAAGACAAATGGGATGGACATTGGATATAGGAGAAAACAAGTTACGGGACAAGAGCCTACCACTAAGGGCCTCTGAACATCTCTAAGTAGCAGTGTATCAAGGCAGATACTGAGACTCATAAACAAACCTTTGGCATAGTACAGGGACTCATATGAAAGAAGGGTAGTTAGTATGTCCTAGAGAGGTCAGGAGCTCCACAAGGACCAAATATATCTGGACACAGTGGTCTTTTGTGAAACTGTATCTCCAACCAAGAACCATGTATGGATATAACATACAACCCCTGCTTGGATGTAGCCCATGGTAGCTCAGTATCCAAGTATGTACACTAGTAAGGGGAACAGGGACTATTTCTGACATGAACTCGTTGCCTGGCTCTTTGACCTCTGCCGCCCCCCAGAGGAATGAACACCCCTGCTAGGCCACAGAGGAGGACTTTGCATGCCTGAAGATACCTGATAAGCTAGGTTCAGATGAAAGGGGTGGAGGTACTCCCTTATTAGTGGACTTGGAAAAGGTTAGGGAGGATATGAGTGAGGGACAGTGGAATTGGAAGGGAATGAGGGAGTGGGATACAGCTGGGATACAAAGTTAATGAACTGTAACTAATATTAAAATATAAATTTAATTAAAAAAGGAAAAAATTTTCATTAGTCTAAATAAATAAATTTATGGCAACAATTTCAATATGAAATCATTATATATGTAACCATATTATATGTGTCTTTTGTTGGGCTATTCCTAATGAATATATATTATATTATATTATATTATATTATATTATATTATATTATATTATATTATATATCTGACATGCAGGATAATTCAGAGAACACTAGGTTACCAAAGAAGTGCCTAAAGTACTGGATATAATATTATATATAAATTATATAAATATAAAATTACATATATATAATTTTTAAAGGTAATTTACACAGGTCTGGTGTCAGTGGTGATCAGAATTGGGCATCAGATTTCCTCAGTACTGGAGCTAGAGGGAACTGTGGGTTGCCTTGTGGGTGATGGGAATCACATCTGGGTATCTCGGAAGAATACACAGTGTTACTGATCCCTGAGTTATTTCTCCAACCCTCCATCCTAATTCAGATGACCCTTTTTTTATATCATCCAGAACCAACTTTCAGATTCAACTTATGACACTGTAAAAACATGATCTGTTTAATACGAGAAAATAAGAATACCTGTAGAGACACAAATTAATTCTCAGCTGGCAGCAGCTTGTGAAGCATTGTAATCATCTAAAGATACAGCACGATCTTCTAATTCTGTGCAAAAGACTGAAAACACATTTATATTTAGAAGTTCAGTCTTATGATATTATTATTATTATTATTACTTTCATATTCTTGAACTCTGTTGTTTGTACTAAAGTGATGCCATTCTTATATGTATTTCCAATGGTCTGCAAATATGTATTTTCTATTAATGTTTTTTGCTTCTCTTTCATATGCATATACCTATATGATACATGCAGTGTGCATAGTAGAGTGGTAGTAGTAATATCATTTCCACAAAAAGTAAAGTCAATTAGTATATGCTTTGCATTACCTTTTCTTTCATCCTTGCATTACAGATATGAAATTAATATAAAGATAAAGTCTGATGACAACATTGATTAGATTTTCATCTAAGGGATTGGTGATGAATAACTCTGTGATCTCTGTAATATGCTTTCCATATTCTAATGTATTAACTGGATAAATTCCTTGACACATTCATAATAAAATGGCATTATTTGTAGGAAATTAATATTAGAAAGGTTAGCTTAGTTGGTATAGATCACTTGGGACATGATCTTTGAACTGTATCTCAACGTAGTCCTTTCCTGTATTTCTTGGTTTCTTTTTACTCCTCATCTACTGTGATAAGATATTCCTCTGAAATATGCTCCTACCAACAGAATGTTCTAACCAAATAGCCACAGCAAGCACTCAAAACCAACAGAAAAGTACATTCTTCTTCTTTTAAATTATTTTGTTAAACTCTTCTGTTAGTGTCACTAAGTAATTGGTTTAAAGTACATAGTGGAAATGTGTGAGCTCTTCCTCAGTCACTGTGCCACTTTCTTATACAACTGTTTATAGGACTTGTGTGAAGGTCATGTTACATTTTATTCAGAACCCATACTTTATATCAGCATGACTTTACTTGTCTTAAATCTAGTCATCTATTCAAGAAAACTGGTTACAAATTGAATTATTATTCTATTCAAGAAAGGAAACCCATTTAGAAAAGTATGAAAAGTATGAAAAGTCATACTTTTCTTCCTCTAACAGATGACAATCATTAGAAAGCTTTTTAAAAATCTGTAAATTTGCCCTCCCCCAAACCTTCATCCAATTGCTCAAAAAAAAAAAAAAAAAAAAATCCCATGGCTTTGATTTAATCCCCAAACTTTAAGAGTATATCAACTTTTTTCCTTTGATTGTTATAGCTCCAGAAGGACCAAATATATCTGGACACAGGGGTCTTTTCTGAGACTGTTTCTCCAACCAAGGACCATGCATGGATATAACCTAGAACCCCTGCTCAGATATAGCCCATGGCAGCTCAGTATCCAAATGGGGAACAGGGACTGTCTGTGATATGAATTCAATGGCTGGCTCTTTGACCTCCCCCAGCCCCAAGGGAGGAGCAGCCGTGTTTGGCCACCGAGGAGGACATTGCAGCCAGTCCTGATGAGACCTGAAAAGCTAGCGTCAGATGGACCCTATCAGTATCAGAAGACCTCCCCTATCAGTGCACTTGGAAAGGTGTAGGGAGGAGATGAAGGAGGGAGAGATTGGGAGGTATTGAGGGAGTGGGATACAGCTGGGATACAAAGTAAATAAGCTATAATATAAAATAATAAAAATATATAAAAATTAATTAAAAAATAAAAATTTGTAAATTTGCCCTGCCACAAACCGTCATCCAGTTGCTCAAAAAAAAAAAAAAATCACATGACTTTGATTTAATACCGACTTTAAAAGTTTTTTTCTTTGACCATTATAAAATCCCCATGTAAGAGTTGAGTGTGTTCACACATGCTATGAGCATGTTCGGTGGAATATAGCTTTTCCAATGTTTAAAACCACTGTGACTAGTACTATTTTCACAACAAATCAGTGTTTCGTGCATATTCATTTCACATATGAAAATATGGACATATATAACTGCAAAAAGTTTGATGTTCCATATCACATATTTTATTTCTGTTTTATTTTTTAACAGTCTTACACACCGTCTTGAAAGATAGAATTTGTTTTCTCAGGAAACATCGTTTGCAGTTCAGACTGTTCTTTAAGCAAAGCTTGTTAGGTTAACTGGTGGCCTTTTTTTTTTTTTTTAACAAGAGTATGGGGACTTTTCTGAACTCAAAAGTTAGTTCTTTTACACAGCTTTGTAATCAAATATCACCTAGGGCTTCTCATTGTACCCTGCTGGGATCAGGATATTGAGAACAGGTTCTAATGGCACAAGGTGACTCACAGTTGCTGAGAAACAAAATGAGCTTTTCCTCTTTTGCAGGGTGTGTGTGTGTGAGAGAGAGAGAGAGAAAGAGAGAGAGAGAGACAGAGAGACAGAGAGATGGAGGAAGACAGAGACAGAGACACACAGAGAGATATGGAGAAAGACAGAGTGATACAGAGATTTACTAGTAGCTATGAATTTGTGGCAGATAGATACATTATGGTAGCATACATATTGGATAAAAATTGGAGTTCAGAATGGTTGAGCTCATTGTGAAAGATGACAGATTTAAAATTAAATTCATGTAGTAGTGAGACTAAAAATAAAATCAATTTTAGAAGCTATATTCAACAGGAGTCATAGCCCAATCTATCCTTCTTCAAAAGAGATCACTTAATAAATTATCTAATCACAGGCACTATTTAATAGCTACTACAGAATAAGTAAAATCCCTTAAAATGTACTTTGGGGCATGAGGCAATTTCATTTTCACTAATAAGTGTAATATTTATACTTATTTCAAATATAAAAATAGGGCTACTGATAACCCAATATTATATTCCATGTCAAACAGGGTCACTTTTAAATTCGTATTAACATTAAATATTGTGCTTTAGTAGATGATAAGACCTAAGTTCTTTATAGAACTCTACATAAGAACTTGAGCATCTCCGTTGAAATTTGACAATGACATTTCCTAAGGCATCAAAGAGTAACTGACATTCATCTTTTCCCATAGGAACAATATGTTGGATTTGCTATTATCCAACAGTTATTTTAAAAGATAATTTAATGACTACACTAGAATGGAAAGAAATCATCTGAAAGAGAGAGAAAAAATAGAAACAAACTCCACTCTTTCCATTTTGCTATTCATAAATTTCCTCCTTTATTATCCTTAAAATAACATTAGCCTGACGTCAGAATTGTAGCTTTAGAAGACTTGAGAATATAAGTGATTCTAAAATTCCATGAATGGCATTTGAACATCTTTAGAACTATGGACGAGAAAAAAATTAGTAGTTCCTGACATGGGTTTAAGGACTGTCATCAGAGAAAATCATAGAACAGGAAAATTTTTGGTTACAATAAACAGAAGGATAAGAAATTCCATGTACACAATCACCGCTTTGAACCAGTTTCTGCCTGTCTAATAGTAGAGAACAGCTTGGGTTTGTCAACTCTTGTGTTGGCAAAGTCAGTTAAAAGTCTTTGAACAGAAACAAATATAGTCAACAAATAATGTAGCAAACTTTTGAGGGTAAATAATACAATGAGCTAAAAATGGAATTGTCCTTAAACAATTGCAGTAAGTTTTCATTCACATTTAATATGCATTGTGTTTTGTAGACTACTGTGATGTCATTCTCTTTGTATCATTAGTTCTTTACCAGCAAAAGATCACCTCTACATTAATATATATATATGTGGTTTTGACTCACAGAACTATACATTCTTCATCTCAGGAGAAAGGTTTGTAATATTTCACCACTAGTCATTATTGCTGCCCCTTTCATGACAGAGATTTTGCTAGTCTATCATTGCACTTTGAAAATTCTGAATTCAAGTTACTTCAACTGTGAAACTTGTAAAAACCTGCTTGTGCTTTTCAGAAATTGCTTCTGTGCTCTTTGAACATCCTGCCCTGAACAACTTAAACACATATAATCCCTAAATGTCATGTCTCTCAGCCTCTTCTTGTATCTTAATATTTTGAGCTTTTGGGTTTGGCTCATTTTGAAGATCTGATTCCTGAATTAGGTGTCACCAATGCTATGAAATTTACATTATCAACTCAGGTCTGACATAGGATATCTGGCATTCTTTATATGACTTCTTCAGGAATATAGAAATGAAAAGTTGTTCTCATCTGAAGTTTAATTTTTTTTTGTTTGCTTTGTTTCCAGTGTTTTTTGGATCCCTGAGCCCCCATTTTGAAAGCAGCTATTACATTTCAGGAAAAAAAATTCCACTTATTTTATTTTACTTTTTATATTAATTAGAGATTATTCACTTTGTATACAACCTATAGCCCCCTCCCATTCCCACCCTCCCTCCCTGCTCTCTTCCCATGCCCCACTCCAAGTCCTCCTCACCTTCCTATTAGGTCTCATTAGTACTGGCTGCATTGTCTTCCTATGTGGCCTGGTAAGGCTGTTCCCACCTCAGGGGGAGTTGATCAAAGAGCCATCCACTGAGTTCATGTCAGAGACAGTCCCTGTTCCCCTTGCTAGGAAACCCACTTAGATACTGAGCTGCCATGGGCTATATCTGTGCAGGGGTTCTAGTTTATCTCCATGCATAGTCCATGGTTGGAGTATCAGTCTCAGAAAAGACTCCTGGGCCGAGCTGCTCTCTTTGTGGAACTCCTGTACCCTCCAGGTCTTTTTATCTCCCCCTGCTTTCATAAGATTCGCTGCACTCTGTGCAAAGTTTGACTATGAGCCTCAGCATCTGCTTTGATACATTGCTAGGTAGAGTCTTTCAGAGGCCCTCAGTTGTAGCCTCCTGTCCTGTTTCCTGTTTTCTCCTTCTTCCAATGCCCATACTGTTTGCCTTTCTGAGTGATAATTGATGATCTTAACTTGGGTCCTCCTTCTTGCTTAGCTTCTTTAGGTGTACAGATTTTAGTATGTTTCCTACATTATATGGCTAATATCCTCTTGTAAGTGAGTATATATCATGTGTGTCTTTCTCCTTCTGAGATATCTCACCCAGGATGATCTTTCCTAGATCTTACCATTTGCCAGTAAATTTCATGATTTCCTTGATTTTAATTGCCGAGTAGTGTTCTATTGTGTAAATGTACCACAATTTCTGTATCCATTCTTTCATTGAGGGACATCTGCATTGTTTTCCAGGTTCTGGCTATTACGAATAAAGCTACTATGAACATAGCTGGGTAAATGTCCTTGTTGTTTGCTTGAGCATATTTTGGATATATGCCCAAAAGTAGTATAGCTGGATTTGAGGAGCACTATTCCTAATTTTCTGAGAAAGCACCAGATTGATTTCCAAAGTGCTTGTACAAGTTTACATTCCCAACAGCAATGGAGGAGGGTTCCCCTTTCTCCACATCCTCTCCAGCATGTATTGTTGCTTGAATTTTTGATCTTAGCCATTCTAATGGATGTAAGGTGAAATCTCAGGATTGTTTTGGTTTACATTTCCCTGATGACTAATGAATCGAGCATTTCTTAGAGTATTTCTCTGCCATTCTATATCTCTCTATAAAGAATTCTGTGCATAGCTCTGTACCCCATTTTTAATTGGATTACTTGATTTGTTGCTTTTTAACTTCTCTTGAGTTCTTTATATAGTCTGGATATATATCCTTCTGTCAGATATAGGATTGGTGATATTTCCACTTTTTAATCTTGTTTATCTAGGTCAAATAATCCATTTATAACCAAAAGGAAAAATATTCAATTTTAACTATTACTCATATATAATATTTTAGTAACGCTTGCAGTCTTTATTTGATTGTTTTATTATATATATGTCTCCCATTTTTCTGCTATAATTTCTTAATAGATGTATATTTCAACGTGTGATTATTTTGTATTCTGAGGTATTTCTAGTGATTCAGTTTTATTTAATCTCTCAGACTACTGTGCAAGGTTGGTGAAATAAATATAACCACCTTGATTTTTATTTTGTTTCTGAAGTGTATCCAATAGATTACTGGCTCAGAAACAGTGTTGGTATCCCTAGTACAATTTGCAATGTGCAGTGCATTTTGTATAATTGAAATAGCTTAGTGTGCTTGACAGCGAGCCAAGGTAATATGCCAACTAGATTTTCTTCCAATGTTTTTAGTGATAGACTATGTGAACTTATACATTATCTTCATATTTCTTTTATTTTACAATGGATTTTTTTTTTGCTTATGTAACCTTTTTTATTTTTGAGTACAGTGTTTATAAGATCCTGGCTTTAGGGAGCATACTCTTTCAAATTATCCCTCTTTTTGTACAGCCATTGTTAAAGCCCTTTTTCTTTCTAAGAATGGACAACACAAATGCTATTCATGCTTACCCTTCAGAGCACCCATATACACGTCTTGGACAGACCATCTAAAAAATTGTTCTTTCAGATGGTTTAAGGTTTTTATTTATTATAGCCAAATGATTTACTCAATTGATGCTCATTTTTATATTTTTCATACTATTCTGGGTATTTGAAAGAGGAGAGTGTCTGTGTTGACAGAATATCAGAAAAATTTAACTGAAGATAATTTCTTTTAAACAACCAATTCATTGTTTTCCATACTAAAAAAAAATTTGCAATCATATTTGACAAAGCCAACACACTAGCTAAAATAATCATTGCAAATCTTGAGTAAGTCAAAATGCAGATACCAAGAATTCACAAGACATCCTTCCTTCACAGTACCCTGAAAATTATCAATATATGTGTTCATGTAAAACTTTCTTCATTAAACCACAAACTGTGGTTTGTTTCTTATAAAACTTGCTTTATGCGACAGTCTGCAACTCTCTTTGCTGTTTAATTTAGAATTAAACAATTTTCCATTTAGTAAGAAAAATGATTTAGAGTCTAAACAAGCATCAGAATGACAGGTACATTTATAGAAGAAAAGTCGAGCTTCAGAAGGGTTTTTAGTGGAATCCTGTAGCAACACAGAATTCTTTCTAACACAGAGTAGAGTCAGCAAGACCACTCATAACTGAACTTTATCACAGAACACAGACTTGTATGGCTGAGAAAGATAGTGCTTCCATGCCACCTAGAAATTGTGTGGTGAGCCTGGCAGCACTGCCAGGCACTTTCAGTGAAAAGGCAGATGAAGAAAGAGCATGGCAACCCATTCACCTCCATAGGGAATGGATAAATAGCTAAGAGACTAAAAATAGACAATGTCATATTTCTATTAATTGAAAATAAAATGATGCTTCTCTTCCCCATTCCTTCTGATGAATATTAATTACTTCATGCTATTTTAAACTTAGGAGCTGTACTAAAGAATCTGTAGTACACTGCAACACAGGGCTGCAATTTCCCACATTTGCATTGCTTAAAACATGAGCCATACAACAATTTAAAATTTATGAAAATTTGTGTTACCTTCAACCAGCTAATACACACATACATATATGTAGTCATGGAATAAATGTTTTGTGTTTATTTCTATGGTGAACCATTATAAAATGCACTAGAATTCAGTCTTCCAAGTGTAATTTTATGTGGATAAACATGAATATTAATGTAGTTAAAATTCAACCAACCAGAATGTATATTCTCAAATGAAAAAAGATTCCTATTTAGAAAGAACAAGATAACATTTAATACTAACAATTTTTACTCTCAATGTATAACATTTTAATAATATTTATGCTCATGTTTATATATGATTATTGTAAGTTATAGCCTTCTAGAGTATGGTTCATACTAAACACAACTTAATCACCACTGAGAGATAGATTCTTCATACTCCAATTATCAAAGACTTCATTGCACTTTGCTGGCAACCAGTCCCTTTTGTGGCCAAGCATAGCTACACTAAACTGGTGCTCAGTCTCTTCAAGAACAAGAAAAGAACTTATTGTGCTTTTTCAAACATTATTCTGGCTTCGCACATCATGACCTGAGTACCAAGTCCACCTGGTGGGTTTTATACTGGGAAATTGTCTTCTCCGAGCTACCACAGAACATTTGAACAAATCACTTGACATCAAGGACCATGGCACAGGAAGGAGTATGTGCATAGCAAATAAATAACTATATTGGGTATATCCTTATAATTGTTTATGAATAGCAGATTTGTCATTTAGATAAATGGCCACTTTATCCTATGTGAGCAGATTTGTCTCATATAGACTATTTGGTTTCAGTTTAATAGTTGTTTTTAGCTGCAAACCTGGTCCTGCTTGCTGAGCTAGCAAGCTGATGATAGTGATAATAAACATTTGGAACATAACTGTGAAACTGTACATGTCAATGTCCTTAATAAAAACAAAAGAAACAGGGACAGTTATATTATGACAGTTACAGATTCTCACTGTGTGCTTTCCTAAACATCATTAATATTGGTCCTGCATAGAACTAAGGAAATGAAGAAACAGGATTTTTAAGTATATTTCACAGTTTATATATTTGAATAATGGTAGAAATATCTATTTCTATATTCATATATACTCCAATAAAAACACCCTCTCTCATATCTTGAGTTTCCAACTGTCAGTATTGTCTATATTATATTAAAGATGAGAACCAGTGAAAATTAAATAAATGTTTACAAAGCAAGACATAGAACTTAAGGACAGGTTAAGGATAAATAAAATCTTCAGTTAGATTGCTACCACAATACACATGATATCAACAGAACCTGTCAAAGGTAATTCTGTTTAAGGTTAAGAGATTATTCTCTAGGAATTTGTGAATACCATTTCCTCTGATACAAGAATTTTTCATATAATCATCATTACTTTAAAGTAAAATTTAATATTTATGCTCTTTTAACTACTCATGCTTTTAGTTTTTTAAACATACATTAAAAATGCAACATTATTTACAGTCACAAAATTATTCATCTATATTTATAGAGAAAAAAATTTATAGAGAAGCAACTTTATTACCTTCTAAGCATTGCAATTAACATCTAAATCACATTTTCTTTATAAAACCAAACAGTAAAACTCTCTAATCATTTACTTTAATTAGCTCTCTAATCAAATTGCAACAAGCCACTAAAAGTCACTACATTTTTTTCATGATGTTATATTTGATAATGCTTTAAATGTTATCATTAGTTGTGGGCTTTAATATCATTAGTAAGTAACCTGATACTTACTCATGAATATTTTATTAGACATATTAAGCAACTGCTAATCTTTTCAATGGTAATATATTTACATGTGTTTGAGAATAAATTTTATGGTTTTGTAATATCTCAACAGGCAAACCACCCAATGCTGAGTCTTGTGTATTTTTAGATAAACTGAAGCTTATTTCTGTAATAATTGCATCTTTGAATCACTTGAGAACATTGAATTTTCTTATAAAATTTGATACTACAGGCATTGAATCTCCATAGCATCTTTATAACCCCACCCCCAAGCAGATGGTATGTTGGTACTGGAAACCAGCCTTGAATGAATAATTCTTGAAATTAATAGAATTAGTTGAACAAAATTATCACTACATTAAAAACATAAAATGATTCATTTTACAATCTTATTGTGGATTTATCAATTCTGTAGGAAGCATAGCAGAAAGTTTTGTTGTCAGATTCATATAATGTAATAATAGTAAAGTGTTCATACTTCACGTTATTGTGACAGGATTTTCGTTCAGATAGAAATATTGTAACTAATGATCCTTAATTTGGAAATGAATTTGAAATAAACTATTGGAAGTCTGAACTGAAATGTAATGTGTTTTAGATACTGTAGCTTTAATGATAGTAGAAACATCTTTGACCTCAGACTTTGATGCTGAAGTCTCTGCATTAATATATATATATATATTTCAATACATATAAATTTTATATACAGGAAAACAACATATAAATGGCATGTTGCATCTCAAAATATAATGAAATTGATTACATTTGTTAGCATTATATGCACATAATCAAATTCAAATATATTTGCTACAATTTAAGTAAATGCTTACAGAGAAGGATTTTGTAATTCACTTTGACTTTGTATTATATTTTAGGCATTTAAAAGAGGAAACATAATGAAAGCATAAAAACAAAATTTATAGCAAAAAGATTATTTTCTTTAACAGAGTTCATGCAACTCAAACTAGCCTAGGACGATGTAGAACAGGTTGGTCTTGAACTTGCGATCCTTCATCCTATTCTTCCAGAATATTACAGAAGTATCCCATTGCAGAAGTTCATGAATATGTGAAAGGCATATACAGATAAGGTCAAGACATGAAGACAATCTGGTTAATATGTAGTAGAGACAAATAATCTTATAAGAACATGTCTAGAGAATACATTAAATTTTGATAGAATAGAAAATTACAGTTGTAAATACTGATGGACAGATGGGAATAATGCTTAGAACCAATCATAGTAAGGGAGAAATAATCAGAACTGATCAAGAGAGAGGAGTAAAGAACTGCAAAACTCAATTTGAGCATGTGTCAAAAGAGGAGATTTAAGCCAGCATGGTAGTGAATATCATTAATCATAGCACTTGAGAGGCAGGATTAAGCAGATCTCTGAGATTGAGGCCTCCCTGGTCAGTGAAGTGAGCTCCAGGATAGCCAGAACTAAAGAAAAATACTGTCTCAGAGAAAGAAGAGGGGGTTAATTTGTGAAAGAATTTTAATCTAGCAACATGGCTACTCTGTAAAGAGATCACAGCAAAAGAATGTATGATACATCTGAATGATAGACCTTTAATTCTTCTGGATGGAATACAGACATCCCATTAGTACAATCCTTTAATTGTAAAAAAAGACATCTAATTGAGGGGTAGACAAAATGATGGATCAAGGAAAGTTTTGACTGAATGAGTCAGGGTTAAATGTACCTGAAAACATTCTAAGGCTAAATTAGCTGATGGAGACTGAAAGCTTAAGTATTAATGGTCTGGGAATCAGGAGATTCGATTATATGGAAGCTAGAAGCTTTGAGGCCTAGATATAGGGAGAGTTAGACCCTAGAACTCATTGGTACAGGAGAAAAATTCCTGAACAGAACACCAACAGCACAGGCTCTAAGAGTAACAATAAATAAATGGGATAACATGAAAATGAAAAGCTTCTGTAAAGCAAAGGACACTGTCATCAAAACAAAACGACTGCCTCAGATTGGGAAAGAATCTTCACCAACCCTTTTTCTGACAGAGGACTCATATCCAGTATATATAAAGAACTAAAGAAGCTGAAAAGCAGCAAAACAAGTAATCCAATTATAAATTGGTGAACAGAGATAAACAAAGAAATTCTGTAGAGGAATATTGAATGGCAGAGAAACACTTAAAGAAATGCTCAACATCAGTAGCCATCAGGGAAATGCAAATCAAAACGACCCTGAGATTTCACCTTACACCCATCAGAATGGCCAAGATCAAAAATTCGAGTGACAACACATGCTGGAGAGGTTGTGGAGAAAGGGAAACCTTCCTCTACTACTGCTGGGAATGGAAACTTGTACAACCACTCTGGAAATCAATCTGGCGCTTTCTCAGACAAGTAGGAATAGCGCTTCCTCAAGATCCAGCCATACCACTCCTAGGTATATATATATATATCCAAAAGAGGCCCAAGTACACAATAAGGACATTTGCTCAAACATGTTTGTAGCAGCTTTATTTGTAATAGCCAGTAGCTGGAAAAAGCCCAGATGCCACTCAACTGAAGAATGGATGTAGAAATTGTGGTATATCTACACAATGGAATATTACTCAGCAATGAAAAATAAGGAAATCATGAAAATTTCAGGTAAATGGTGGGACCTGGAAAGGATGATCCTGAGTGAGCTGTCCCAGAAGCAGAAAGACACACGTGGTATATACTCACTCATATATACATGTACTATAGGATAAACCTACTAAAATCTGTACATCTAAAGAAACTAATCAAGAGAGAGGACCCTGACTAAAATGCTCAATCCCCATCTAGAAAGGCAAAAAGGAAGGATATCAGAAGAAGAAGAAATCAGGAAACAAGCTAGAAACCCACTACAGAGGACCTCTGAAAGGCTCAAAGCAGATGCTGAGAATTATGGGCAAACTTTGCGCGGACTTCATGGAATCTTATGTAAGAAGTGGGAAATAGTAAGATCTGGAGAGGACAGGAACTCCACAAGGAGATCAACAGAACCAGAAAATTTGAACACAGGGGTCTTCCCAGAGATTCGTACTCCAACAAAGTACCATGCATGGAGATAACCTAGAACCCCTGCACATATGTAGTCCATGGCAGTTTAGTGTCCAAATGGGTTACATAATAATGGGAAGAGGGACTGCCTCTTACATAATCTGATTGGCCTGCTCTTTGATAACCTCCTCCTGAGGGGGGAGCAGCCTTATCAGGCCATAGAAGATGATAATGCAGTCACTCCTGATGAGATGTGATAGACTAAGTTCTGAAGGAAGGAGAGGAGGACCTCCCCTATCAATGGACTTGGGGAGGGGCATATGTTAAGAAGGGGGTGGGAGGGTAGGATCTGCAGGGGAGGAGGGAGGGGCTTATGGTGAGATACAAAGTGAATAAGTGTAATTAATAAAAATAAAAATAAAAATAAATCATTCCCACTGCCCATGGCAGTTCAGTATCCAAGTGGGTTCCATTGTAATAGGAACAGGGACTGTCTCTGACATGAACTGATTGGCCTGCTCTTTAATTACCTCCCCCTGAGGGGGAAACAACATTACCAGGCCACAGAAGAAGACAATGCAGCCACTCCTGATGAGACCTAAATGAATAGGATCAGTAGGAAGGTAAAGAAGAAGGAAAAGTCCCTTATCAGTGGACTTGGGGAGGGGTATGCATGCAGAGGTTGGAGGAAGGGAGGGATTGGGACAGGAGGAGGGAGGAAAAGATCATCATGAGTGAGCTATCCCAGAAGCAGAAAGATGCACAAGGTATATACTCACTCATATAGACATACAAGATATGATAAACTTACTAAAATCTGTAGGGGGGACCACAAGGGGGATACAAAGGGAATAAAGTGTAATTAATAAAGAAAAATAAATAAATAAATAAACAATTGAAAAAAAAAACAAAAAACATCAACCATGCAACAAGAAAAAAGAGCAATGGACAGACTGATCACTAATAACAAATTCATTTCATTTTTATTTAAAAATATTTATAGACATTTGAGTACATTAAGGAAGCTTGTATTTTGATATGTCAACCTACAGAAATTAAATTTCTTCATATTTCAGTTATCAGAAATATCTTCTGATGAGTGTTCTATGTTGTTATATTTGCTCATGGTTTTTAGGGGTAATTTAATCATTGATTTATTTTGGAAGAATGTGATATTTCCTCAACTGGTTCTGTCTTCAGTAAAGACACACTAGTAGATAAAGTAGGAAATAAAGTTTCCCGCACATATTTATAAAAGGAGGAAATCTCTCATCTCATAGAAACTAAAAGCTCGGGTGTTATGTTGATAATTTCTTTCTCTCCACACACACATTCTGAGACACCATTTAGACTATTAAACCAGGAGCATATGAATATGGTTCCTTAAATTTTCTCAGTCAACCATTATTAACATTATTCTAAAACACACCAAGGATGGCATTCTTAATATTTTAATCAAAGACCAATTACCAGACTTGTATATTCATATTTAGAAAGGGAAACTCTATGAATTTTATACTTTGGTCATTTTAAATGTACATTTTGAAAGTTGTAATTAACACATACTTTATACATTTATATTATAGGATGTAGGTGTTCAATTCAATACAAGTATATAATGTGTAGCAATCTGATTGTGGTAATCCACCTACACAGAACCTCAAACATGATGTCATTTTGTTGGCCACATTCACAATTTCTGTACTAGCTCTTTTTAAATATGCAATCAATGACTAACAAACATGGTTGTATGAATACAATAGAATAGCACAAGTCTTTTCTCCTCCTTCCCCCTTTCCTCCTGCACTCCTGAACCTGTTCCATCTATGGGTCTGTGACACCACCAAATGCCCTTTTTGTAAGACGAGAGTACTTTAACTTGTGTGTAAAACAGAGGTAGCAGTGCAATGGCTTTTAGTCTCATCCCCATCAGTCATCTCTCTTGCCCATGCCCAGAAGACAAGTTTCATAAAGCAGAGGGAATGAAGAACTCAGAAACTGCTTGATCGCACACAATGGACATTAATGTAAATCTCTGTTGCAATGTAGCTATTTCTTCTAGCCATGGCAAGGACTTGTTATGGTGACAAAAACCAAAACAAACAAACAAACAAAAAACCTTGGCCTGCAGTAATGGTTATCAACTAACAGTGCAGTGATGACCAAGTCTTTGGCAGTAGTAGGGAATTGTTTATATTACACAGTAGAAAGGTCAGAGAGTCATCAGCTACTCAAGTGATATGATGGCCATCACTCCTTCCCACTTTCTACTTGTGCTGCCTAAAACCCTGCCCTAGATGAACTTAGTGTGTGTATCAATAAAGGAAGGTTGGCTGGGCTTTGGTGCTTGTAAATGCTACAGCCAACTTTATTCATCATTGCTCTGATAAGCAACCTTCACTATGATAAGTCGAGGCTTCCTCAATTATTAACCTATTTTATGAGATTAATAATCTTACTTTGAGTCATTAGAAAGTTAACAGGTAAGCAACTATTTCATGTTGCTTATATTGTGTTAGGTTTCTCGTAAAGCAATGGATGACCAAGAGTAAGGCTTTTAGTTTTATCCCTAGCAACAATGAATGAATGGACAGATAAATTAATAACAAATATTTCATGTTAATTTTCTATGTCTAAGTGCTTGCACATAAAATGATTTTTGTGTGTGGTATTTGTGTGTGTTGCATTTGTGTATGTTTGTGTGTGAATATTTGGCCATGCACATAATCAGAAACCAGAAGTCATTGGGTGCTCTGCTTTCTTTTCTTTTTTTTTAATTAACTTTTTATTTTTTACATTAATTAAATTTTATTCGCTTTGCATTCTGCTTTATTTACATGAGACAGTTTTAGAAACTGTTTCTAAAACAGGAGTTCTGCAGTCAGACAAGCCCCAGTAATCTCCTTGTGTATTGCCTCTCCCATCACAGTTAGGACAGAGGCATGCATGGCCACTCCTGTCATCCTCTTTATTATGGGGCTTTAGAATATGAATTCGTGTCTACGTGTTTCTTTAGCAAGAGCTCTTTCACATCTCCTAACTCCAAAGATTTTACCTAGACACAAAAAACATAAAAATTTGTGACTTGGTAAATTAACATACAGCTTTTTATTTTTATTTTTATTTTTTTAAATTTTTTTTATCAGTTACATTTTATTAACTCTGTATCCCAGCCGTGTCCCGATCCCTCATTCCCTCCCAGTCCCTCCCTCCCTCCCTCATTTCCACCATGCCCCTTTCCAAGTCCACTGATGGGGGGACCTCCTCCCCATTCATCTGATCCTGTTTTATCAGGTATCTTCAGGACTGGCTGCAAAGCCCTCCTCTGTGGCCTAACAGGACTGCTCCTCCCTTTCGGGGGTGGGGAGACCAAAGAGCCAGTCATTGAGTTCCTGTTAGAAATAGTCCTTGTTCCCCTCACTTTGGGAAACCAATTGGTTACTGAGCTACCACAGGCTACATCTGAGTGGAGGTTCTAGGTTATATCCATACATGGTCCTTGGTTGAATGTCAGTCTCAGAAAAGACCCTGTGCCCAGATATATTTGGTCCTTGTGGAGCTCCTATCCTTTCCCCATCAGACTAACTCCCCTTCTTTCTTATGATTCCCTGTACTCTGCCAAAGTTTGGTCATGAGTCTTTTCTTTGAAAACACTGCTAGTTAGAGTCTTTCAGATGCGCTCAGTAGACTCCTGTCATACGTTCAATGCACATCCCATCTGTCTTTCTAAATGAGGATTGATCATCTTACCCTATGTCTGCTCAATTGATTATCTTTTTTAGGTGTATAGATTTCATTATGTTTATCATATCTTATAGGTCTATATAAGTGAGTATATCTCATGTTTGTCTTTCTCCTTCTGGGATATTTCACTCAGAATGATCTTTTCTAGATCCCACCATTTGCCTGCAAATTTCATGATTTCTTCCTTTTTGCTTGCTGAGTAGTATTCCATTGTATAAAAATACCACAATTTCTGTACCCATTCCACTGTTGATGGACATCTGGGTTGTTTCCAGGTTCTGGCTATTACAAATAGAGCTGCTATAAACATGGTTGAGCAAGTGTCCTTTTTGTGTACTTGAACAAACTTTGGGTATATACCTAGCAGTGGTATAGCTGGGTCTGGAGGAAGCACTATTCCTATTTGTCTTAGAAAGCGCCAGATAGCTTTCCAGAGTGGTTGTACCAGTTTACATTCCCACCAGCAGTGGAGGAGGGTTCCCCTTTCTCAACAACCTCTCCAGCATGTGTTATCACTTGAGTTTTTCATCTTGGCCATTCTGATGGGTGTAAGGTGATATCTCAGGGTCGTTTTGATTTGCATTTCCCTGATGGCTAATGAGGATGAGCATTTCTTTAAGTGTTTTTCTGCCATTCAATATTCCTCTGTCGAGAATTCTCTGTTTAGCTCTGTTCCCCATTTTTTAATTGCATTACTTGGATTGCTGCTTTTCAGCTTCTTTAGTTCTTTGTATATACTGGATATTAGTCCTCTGTCAGATAAAGGGTTAGTGAAGATTCTTTCCCAATCTGTAGGCAGTCGTTTTGTTTTGATGACGATATCCTTTGCTTTACAGAAACTTTTCAGTTTCATGAAGTCCCATTTATTGATTGTTGCTCTTAGAGCCTGTGCTGTTGGTGTTCTGTTCAGGAAGTTGTCTCCTGTGCCAATGAGTTCTAGGCTGTTCCCCACTTTTTTTTCCAATTGATTTAGGGTATCTTGTTTTATGTTGAGGTCCTTGATCCACTTTGACTTTAGTTTTGTGCAGGGTGATAAATATGGATCTATTTTCATTTTTCTGCATGTAGACATCCAGTTGGTCCAGCACCATTTGTTGAAGATGCTGTCTTTTTTCCATTGAATGGATTTGGCTTCTTTGTCAAATATCGAGTATTCATAGGTGTGTGGATTTATTTCTGGGTCTTCTATGCAGTTCCATTGATCCTCCTTTCTGTTTCTATGCCAATACCATGCAGTTTTTATTACTGTTGCCCTGTAGTACAGCTTGAGATCAGGAATGGAGATACCTCCAGATGATCTGTTGTCGTACAGGATCGTTTTGGAGATTCTGGGTTTTTTGTTTCTCCATATGAAGCTGAGAATCTTTTTTTCAAGGTCTGTAAAGAATTGAGTTGGTATTTTGATGGGAATTGCATTGAATCTGTAGATTGCTTTTGGCAGTATGGCCATTTTCACAATGTTAATCCTACCAATCCATGAGCACGGGAGATCTTTCCATCTTCTGATATCTTCTTCGATTTCTTTCTTCAGAGACTTGAAGTTTTTCTCAAACAGGTCTTTCACTTGCTTGGTTAGAGTCACACCAAGGTACTTTATGTTATTAGTGGCTATTGTGAAGGGTGTTGTTTCCCTAATTTCTTTCTCAGCCTTTTTGTCTTTGGTATATAGGAGGGCTTCTGATTTTTTTGAGTTAATTTTGTATCCGGCCACTTTGCTGAAGGTGTTTATCAGCTGAAGGAGTTCTCTGGTTGAATTTTTGGGGTCGCTCATGTATACTATCATATCATCTGCAAATAGTGACACTTTGACCTCTTCCTTTCCAATTTGTATCCCCTTGATCTCCTTTAGTTGTCTTATTGCTCTGGCTAGGACTTCAAGTACCATGTTGAAGAGATATGGGGAAACATACAGCTTTTTAATGTGTACTAATCACATATGTATTGGGCTGTTCTACATAATTTCATCTCATTGTGTATGAGAAATTACAACATAGATTAGAAATACAAAAGAAATAACAATGACAAAAACGATTGGTCAGCCTTGCCTTCTTGATTCAAATGTGAGCATTTCTTAGAGATCAAATACATTATTGGCTCTCTTCTTTGTATTGTTATCTTAATACAAATATATGCCATTAAGACAGTTTTTTACTATGGTTTTAAAAGAAATCATAGTGCCTAGTAGATCACTTATAAATCTATAGGGAGTAAGCTTTTCTTAATATATTTTAATATGATAAAGTAGATTATTTTCATGAGTTTTAAATTTTAGAGATGAACTATTTGGTAAAGACATGCTCCTATTTTTATGCACTAGAGATTTTTTAATAATATTTATTTACCCTTTGAAAATTACATATTTATATAAATGTTTCTTTATCACATCCACCCGCATTTATATAACTTCAATGTTCACAATCAATTTTGTGACTCATTTCCATGGAATACCATTGTGAGGTCTGATATTTCATTTAAAGCTCCAACTGTGATTATGATATCTCTATTTCTCTTTATTTTCATTTTGGAAAAACTATTTTCTATAAATGCTAACTTGGGGAAAAATAAGGGTTTATTATTTAATATTATCCACACATTTTCATACAGATTTTGAGCTTACTATTCATCACTAAGGTGTATTTGATTACATAGTCACTAATGAGGAAATAGAAGAATCACATCATAATGTACTTTCCCCAACATAGTGCATTTGTTAGCATTATAGTGAAATATGATACGCTATCACCGAAACTCTTTCCAGTGTTTTCTATAATAATGAGTAAGCCATTCAGTTGGCAAAAATCACAGATACCCTGGTTTGTGAATAATAGAAAACCGGCATGGGGTTGTGCTTAGGTGAAACTGAAATTAATTTTCACAGTTTAGATGCTGTGTGGTCTCAGATGACATGACTGTTTAATCTTAGCTAGTACAGGTGTGAAAGTCATAATACGAAAACTGACACATTCAAATAGAAAAACTGACAATATTATAATTGGGCTTCATGTTCACAGTAAAGTGTGAAACCAAACGTGCTTTGCCCTATTTCTCTAAACTGAAGAAAAAGGGGTCTTTTTGGAAGATACATATAGATGTTACAGAGATTTCATTTTCTATATTCCTTGAGACAATCACTTCTCTTTGATGACACCCATAGCTGCAGCTCTGCATTTTTAACAGGGTCTAGGACAAATACCTAGAGCTATCCTACTCATGGAAATATGCCGAATTGAGTGGTGAAGGATGTACTTTTCCGACTAAAAGTGTTGCTTTAAATTAGAGCTCATGCAACCTGATAGGCTAGGGTCAAATAGTAGGGGAAATAGTCCTATCAGTGGATTAGGGGAGGGACATTAATAGGGAAAAAGAGGGAGAGAGAGTAAGGCAGGGAGGAGATGAGGGAAGGGGCTACAGCTGGGATACAAAATGAATAACGTATAATAAATATTAATAATAAAGAAAATTTAAAAAATAACAAAAAATATAGCTCATGCTATGCCTTTTGCTTTCTGTTTATGATTCTTGTACCATTTCTTAAAAACACCATATATTTTGCTGCAGAAATTCATCTATTATGTACTTTTCTGAGTCCTTAACAGCTTCAATGTTCTACATTTATGACTAATAATTTATGTTGACTGATATAATATGAGTTGCCACATCATCCATGACTGAGTATATGGCAAGACATTTAGTCGTTTAGTATCAGCTTTAGGATAGTCAGGAATAAAGCCACAACTGTGTTATTTTTTTTTGTAAGGGAGAATTGAAAAATACATAAAAAAGGTAATGTATATTTTTATAAATAAAATTAATCATTTGAAAATATCATACACGGGGAGCCAAGATGGCGGCGCCGGGAAAACAGCTCGTCTGAGGAGCAGGACAGCACTTTCCGTGCAGAGACCAGGAGACTGAACTCGCGGCCCTGAAACTACATCGATCTTGTTTCCCAGGTGAGGGGAGGCTCCCACGCGTGGGAATCGGTTGGGTCCACTCACGGCTACCCAGCCAGAACCCGGAAGAAATCCTGGGTAATGCAGGCTTTGGGTCTCCGGGCTGGAGCCGCAAGAAGGCGTGTCCCAGCCACTTTCCCAGGCTGATCCGTGGGCACAAGGGTACCTGAGACTGGGAGTCCCAGTTGCAGGGGGACCCCACGGGGAAGCAGGGTTGCAGGTCTGATCGCAGGTCACCCAGTCTCTCCCCGGAAGGTCTCTGCCGCCATCACAGCCGAGCTCCTGCCACGCGCAGAGAGCTTTGTGCTCAGCTCAGCGGTACAGACAAGCTGTGCGCCCCAGTACAACAGGAGCTGGGAACCCCTGTCCGGACAGGACCCCACAGAGAAGGAAGAAACAATGCTGCTGGGGTCACCTAGGGAAAGTCTAGCAGACTGCAGATTGCAAACAGACAGAACTGAGTGCCCCAAGACACCAGAGCAGTACTCACCCGCCACAGATTACCGCAGCTGATCACTAAATTTACAGCAAGAAACCCAGAAGGAGGGCAGCTGTCCACAGGACTTCTCCCAGTGAGAGGAGAGCCCTCTTGACTAATCAGGACCACAGTTACGACCCAGGTCTCTATGCCTGAGGTGAGCTGTAGCAACTCCTGAAAAACACCAGACTTCCAGGGACTATACCCAAAAAGCTGGGAAGGCTTCCTTGAGGAAAAAGCATCTTCCTGCCAAAGGGATTCTTTCCACTACAACAGTCCAGGAACAACCAGAAACTAAATTCAAACAACTAAGATAGCCCAATGGGTAGAGGACAGCGTAAAAGTTCAACCAACAAAAGCCAGAGCATCATGGCATCTCCAGAACCCAGTTATCCAGGGGTAAATAGCCCTAGACACCCCAGCATAAACGAAATTCAAGGAGATGACCTAACATCTATGCTCAAGAAGATGATAACAGAGAAACAAATAAAATATGAAAAGAAATAGAAGAAGCTAAAGCCAAAAAGTATGTGGCCTTTAGAGAGGAAATGTTTAAATCACTGAATGAAATAAAAGAAACAGTGGATTGTTCAAACAAACAGCTGAAGGAATTGACAAAAAAACATGAAAATACAGTCAGACAGGGGAAGGAAACCAACAAAATAGCTCAAGACCTGAAGATAGAATTGGAAAAAAAAAAAAAAAAAAAAAAAACACAAATGGAAGAAATTGTGGAGAGAAAGAACTTAGGGAAGAAAGCAGGAACTACAGAGGTTACAGAACCAATAGGCTACAAGAAATGGAAGAAAGAATCTCAGGTGTGGAAGATACAATGGAATAAATAGATGTATCTGTCAAAGAAAATGATAAATCTAAAAAATTCCTGACATAGACCGTCCAAGAAATTCAAGACAACATAAAAAGACAAAACCTAAGAATAATAGGAATAGAGGAAAAAGAAGATTCCCTGCACCAAGGCCCAGAAAATATTTTCAACAAAATCATTGAAGAAAATTTCCCCAATTTAAAGGAGAGGCCAATAAGATTACAAGAGGCCTATAGAACACCCAATAAATTAGACCAGAAAAGAAAATCCTCCCGCCACATAATAATCAAAACTGTAAGCATACAGAACAAAGAAAAAATACTAAAAGCTGCAAGAGAAAAAGGCCAAGTAACATATAATGGCAAACCCATTAGAATCACACTTGACTTTTCAACAGAGACTATGAAAGCCAGAAGGGCCTGGACAGATATCATGCAGACCCTACGAGAACACAGATGTCAGCCCAGGCTACTATACCCTGCAAAACTCTCAGTCCTCATAGACAGAGAAAACAAGATATTCAATGACAAAAACAAATTTCAACAATACCTACAAACAAATCAAGCATTACAGAAGACACTGGAAGGGAAAATACAACCTAAGAAAGCTAGCTACATTCAAGAAAACACAGGAAATAAATAAACCCACTACAGTAAAACAAAAAGCAACCAAGCACACAACCGTATGACCACAGCCAACATCAAATTCAAAGGATCTAACAGCCACTGGTCATTACTCTCTCTCAATATCAATGGACTTAATTCTCCAATAAAAAGACACAGACTAACAGAATGGATAAGTAAACAAAACCCAGCAATCTGTTGTATACAAGAAACACACCTAAGTCACAAAGATAGACATTACCTGAGGGTAAAGGGATGGAAGACGGCTTTTCAAGCAAATGGACACAAGAAGCAAGCAGGAGTAGCCATTCTAATATCTGATAAAATAGTCTTTCAACCAAAATTAATCAAAAGAGATGGGGAAGGACACTTCATACTCATCAAGGGAAAATTCCACCAAGAAGACATCACAATCCTGAACATCTATGCCCCAAATACAAGGGCTCCCACATTTGTGAAAGAAACATTGATAAAATTTAAACCACATATAGATCCCCACACACTAATAGTGGGAGACTTCAACACCCCACTCTCAATAAAGGACAGGTCAACAAAACAGAAATTAAACAAAGAAACAATATCTCTAACAGAAGTCATGAATCAAATGGACCTAACAGACATTTACAGAACCTTACACCCAAACACAAAAGAATTTACCTTCTTCTCAGCACCTCATGGAACCTTCTCCAAAATAGAGCACATAGTTGGTCACAAAGCAAACCTCAACAAATACAGGAAGATTGAAATAATCCCTTATATCCTGTCTGATCACCATGGAATAAAGCTGGACCTCAGTAACAACAGAAATAGGAAAAAGCCTACACATACATGGAAACTGAACAACTTGCTACTAAAAGACAGCTGGGTCAGGGAAGAAATAAAGAAAGAAATTAAAATCTTCCTAGAACTCAATGAAAATGAAGACACAACATACCCAAACTTGTGGGACACAATGAAAGCAGTGCTAAGAGGAAAGTTCATAGCACTAAGTGCCTTCAAGAAGAAATTTGAGACAGCGCATTCAAGCAACTTAATGGCTCACTTAAAAACCCTAGAAAAAGAAGAAGCAGACACACCAAGAAGGAGCAGACGGCTGGAAATAATCAAACTCCGGGCTGAAATCAATCAATTGGAAACAAATAAAACAATTCAAAGAATCAATGAAACCAAGAGCTGGTTCTTTGAGAAAATCAACAAGATCGACAAACCCTTAGCCAAGCTAACTAAAAGGCAGCGAGACACCATCCAAATCAACAAAATCAGAAATGAAAAGGGGGGCATAACTACAGACACTGAGGAAATCCAAGCAATCATTAGGACTTACTTCAAAAGTCTATACGGAACAAAATTTGAAAATTTAAATGAAATGGACAATTTTCTTGATCGATTCCACTTACCAAAGCTAAATCAGGACCAGGTAAATCAATTAAATAGTCCTATAACCCCCAAGGAAATAGAAGCAGTCATCGAAAGTCTCCCATCCAAAAAAAGCCCAGGACCTGATGGTTTCAGCGCAGAATTCTACCAGACATTCAAAGAAGAGCTAACACCAACTCTCTTCAAACTATTCCACAAAATAGAAACAGAAGGAACATTACCAAACTCATTCTATGAAGCCACAGTCACCTTGGTACCTAAACCTCACAAAGACTCAACAAAGAAAGAGAATTTCAGGCCAATCTCCCTTATGAACATTGATGCAAAAATACTCAACAAAATACTCGCAAACCGAATACAAGAACACATCAAAGATATCATCCACCATGACCAAGTAGGCTTCATCCCAGGTATGCAGGGGTGGTTCAGTATACGGAAATCCATCAATGTGATCCACCATATTAACAAATTGAAAGAAAAAAACCACATGATAATCTCCCTAGATGCTGAAAAAAGCCTTTGACAAAATCCAACATCCATTAATGTTTAAAGTATTGGAGAGATCATGGATACAAGGCACATATCTAAACATAGTAAAGGAGATATACAGCAAACCTATAGCCAACATCAAACTGAATGGAGAGAAACTTAAAGCAATCCCACTGAAATCAGGGACAAGACAAGGCTGCCCACTCTCTCCATATCTCTTCAACATAGTTCTGGAAGTCCTTGCTAGAGCAATAAGACAGTTGAAGGAGATCAAGGGGATACAAATTGGAAAGGAAGAAGTCAAATTATCACTATTTGCAGATGATATGATAGTATACGTGAGTGACCCCAAAAACTCTACCAGGGAACTCCTACAGCTGATAAACACCTTCAGCAAAGTGGCCGGATACAAAATTAACTCAAAAAAATCAGTAGCCCTCCTGTATACAAAAGACAAAAGGGCTGAGAAAGAAATTAGGGAAACAACACCCTTCACAATAGCCACAAATGACATAAGGTACCTCGGAGTAACCCTAACCAAGGAAGTCAAAGACTTGTATGAAAAAAATTTCAAATCTCTGAAGAAAGAATTAGAAGAAGATATGAGAAGATGGAAAGATCCCCCATGCTCATGGCTTGGCAAGATTAACATAGTAAAAATGGCCATCTTACCAAAAGCAATCTACAGATTCAATGCAATGCCCATCAAATTAACAACACAATTCTTTACAGACCTGGAAAGAAAAATTCTCAAATTCATATGGAATAACAAGAAACCCAGAATTGCTAAAACAATCCTCTACAATAAAATATCTTCCGGAGGTATCTCCATCCCTGATCTTAAGTTGTACTGTAGAGCAACAGTTTTAAAAACTGCATGGTACTGGCATAGAAACAGAATGGTGGATCAATGGAACCAAACAGAAGACCCAGAAATAAACCCACACACTTATGGACACCTGATATTTGACAAAGACGCCAAAACCATACAATGGAAAAAAGATAGCATCTTCAACAAATGGTGCTGGTCCAACTGGATGTCTACATGTAGAAAAATGAAAATAGATCCATACTTATCACCCTGCACAAAACTGAAGTCCAAGTGGATCAAAGACCTCAACATAAAACCAGACACATTAAATCGGCTTGAAATAAAAGTGGGGAATACCCTAGAACTCATTGGTACAGGGGAAAACTTCCTGAACAGAACTCCAACAGCACAGGCTCTAAGAGCAACAATCAATAAATGGGACCTCATGAAACTGAAAAGCTTCTGCAAAGCAAAGGACACCATCATCAAAACAAAGCGACCTCCTACAGATTGGGAAAGAATCTTCACCAACCCTTTATCTGACAGAGTACTCATATCAAGTATATATAAAGAACTAAAGAAGCTGAAAAGCAGCAAACCAAGTAATCCACTTAAAAAATGGGGAACAGAGCTAAACAGAGAATTCTCTGTAGAGGAATACCGAATGGCAGAGAAGCACTTAAAGAAATGCTCAACCTCACTAGCCATTAGGGAAATGCAAATCAAAACAACCCTGAGATTTCACCTTACACCCATGAGAATGGCCAAGATCAAAAACTCAAGTGACAACACATGCTGGAGAGGTTGTGGAGAAAGAGGAACCCTTCTCCACTGCTGGTGGGAATGTAAACTGGTACAACCACTCTGGAAATCAATCTGGTGTTTTCTCAGACAACTAGGAATAGTGCTTCCCCAAGATCTAGCCATACCACTCCTAGGCATATATCCAAAAGAGGCTCAAGCAAACAAAAAGGAAATTTGCTCAACCATGTTTGTAGCAGCTTTATTTGTAATAGCCAGAAGCTGGAAACAACCCAGATGCCCCTCAACTGAAGAATGGATGCAGAAAATGTGGTACACCTACACAATGGAATATTACTCAGCAATGAAAAATAAGGAAATCATGAAATTTGCAGGTAAATGGTGGGATCTGGAAAGGATCATCCTGAGTGAGTTGTCCCAGAAGCAAAACGACACACATGGTATATACTCACTCATATAGACATACAAAATAGGATAAACCCACTAAAACCTGTGCATCTAAAGAAACTAAGCAAGAGAGAGGACCCTAACTAAAATGTCCAATCCCCATCCGGAAAGACAAAGAGGATGGACATCAGAAGAAGAAGAAAACAGGAAACAACCTAGGAACCTACCACAGAGGGCCTCTGAAAGCCTCTGCCCTACAGACTATCAAAGCAGATGCTACGCCTGATGGGCAACTGTTGGACAGAGTGAATGGAATTTTATGTAAGAACTGTGAAATATTAAGAGCTGGAGAGGACAGGGTCTCCACAAGGAGAGCAACAGAACCAGAAAATTTGAACACAGGGAACTTCCCAGAGACTCATACGCCAACCAAGGACTATTCATAGAGATAACCCAGAACCCCTGCACACATGTAGCCCATGGCAGTTCAGAGTCCAATTGGGTTACATAGTAATGTGAAGAGGGATTGCCTCTGACATGAACTGACTGGCCTGCTCTTTAGTCACCTCCTCCTGAGGGGAAGCAGCCTTACCAGGCCATAGTAGAGGACAATGCAGCCACTTTGCCACTTTTGATGTGAACTGATGGACTAAGATCAGAAAGGAGAGGAGAACCTCCCCTATCAGTGGACTTGGGGAGTGGCTTGCATGCAGATGGAGGAGGGAGGGTGGGGTTGGGAGGGGAGGGAGGGGCTTATGGGGGGATGCAGAATGAATAAAGTGTAATTCATGAAAATTTTTTTAAAAAAAGGGAAAAAATAATTTAAGAATCTTAAATGACTTTCAAAAGTGGAGGAAAACATGGAGTTAGTCAATTTACATGGAGCATGTCTCGCCCCTGGGGGCAATGGTCTCCTGAACCTACTCAGACCTCGGACACCACCACTGCTAGTTCTAGAACTGATGCAGGATGTTCCAACGAAGGGGTTAAGGCTTCTCATAATATTTCCTATAAGCCCACACCTGTTTGTCTATATCCCCCATTTTTATTCATTATTAGCCAGATAGAGCCAAGTAATTGTGGTAATGATACTTACTTTTTTGCCCAATGCTGCAATGCTAGTAAATTTACTAGCCGGTTACTTGCATGCCTCGCTGGGTCCCTGTGCCCATTGATGCCCCTCACGCTATGACTCTCTTCAGACAGAAAAGGGATCTTGGAATTACAGCTGCCATTGTTACTGCCATCTCATTGGCGGCTGTTGGAGCTACGGCATTAGCCATGAGTCATACTGGGCAGACTGCTCAGACCCTGAATAACCTTTTAGCCAATGTACCTCATGCCTTAGATGTACAAAAAGGAATTAATGCTCAACTAAAAGGAAGTTTGATGGTGTTCAATCAGAGGATTGACCTCGTGCAGGAGCAAATTGATACCCTATGGCAAATCGCTCAACTTGGCTGTCAATGAAAGTATGCTGGACTTTGAGTCACTAGCATACAACATGAGAATTTTCCCTGTGCTGCAAATCTGTCTAAACAATTGTCGAGCTATATTTTAAGAAGTTGGACTGGAGAATTCGATACTACTATGGAGCAGCTGAGAGTGGCCATTGTCATGGTAAATTCTACCAGAGTGGACGCAGGACTAGCCACAGGATTATCATCATGGATTGCTGCAGCCATGAATCATCTGAAGGAATGGGCGGGCATGGGAGCGTTAGCAGGCCTTCTGGTGTTGGTCACCTTGGTTTGCCTGTGGTCTATATGCAAGATTAGAGTCTCACAACAGCGTAATGCAGCCATGACCATTCAGGCCTTTACAGCCATTGAAGCAGGACAGTCTCCCCAAGCATGGTTGGCTACCATAAAAAGCCAAAATATTACGCTCAGGATGCGAGGCTAAGCACTGCACTCAGGGTCAGCAGCTTTCGACCCAGAGAAGAGCATGTCTGATTGCATGCGGGTTGATGCCCCAGGTCCCGCCTCTGAGAAAAAGGTATCAGATGGGTCTGATGCTCTTTTGGTGGATGACACCTAAATGAACATCAGTACAAAGTCCCAATTTATTTCTAATATCAGAGATCAGACCTCTACTCTTGCCTGATGCATCTAAAACAAAAAGGGGGAACTGTAGAGAGCTGCGTAATGCCACGCCTGAAAGATGGAGCTGGTTTCCGCCTTCCACCTTCCTGATGGTGAGTGCTCTCTGTCACGAACAACTCCGCATTTGGCTAAGGCCCAGGATCTGGCTTGCTTCCATGTATGTGGACCTATCTGCATTGCCCACGTGGCATGCTGAGGTTGGCTACCCAGAGGCTATTTAAAGTGGGCTGGCTTTACCCAGGGTCAGATAATTGTTCAAGGTTCCTGAATAAACTGCATTGAAAAAAAAAAAGAAAAAAGAAAATATCATACACACTCAAGCATACTCACATACATACACACACACACAAACACACACAAACACACACACAGCCTACCCACACATTGCCTTCTATTCCTCCCATCATTAGCTCTATCAACTGAAAACTGGACAAGTCTTCCTAATTTCTTTTCTTTCTTTTTTTTGAATATTTTTCTTTATTAATTAGACTTTATTTACTTTTTATCCTCCCTGTGGTTCCCTCCCTCTTCCTGTCCCAATCTCTCCCTTCCTCCAACCTCTGCATGCATACCCCTCCCCAAGTCCACTGATAAGGGACTTTTCCTTCTTCTTTTCCTTCCTACTGATCCTATTCATTTAGGTCTCATCGGGAGTGGCTGCATTGTCTTCTTCTGTGGCCTGGTAATGTTGCTTCCCCCCTCAGGGGGAGGTAATTAAAGAGCAGGCCAATCAGTTCATGTCAGAGACAGTCCCTGTTCCTATTACAGTGGAACCACTTGAATACTGAACTGCCATGGGCTACATCTGTGCAGGGGTCTTAGGTTATCTCCATGCATAGTCCTTGGTTGGAAGAGCAGTCTCAGGAAAGACCCCTGTGCTCAGTTTTTTTGGTTCTGTTGCTCTCCTTGTGGAGTTCCTGTCCTCTCCAGATCTTACTGTTTCCCACATCTTTCCTAAGATTCCCTGCACTCTGCCCAAAGGTTGCCCATACATTTTTAATTAAATTTTTAGTTTTTATTAGTTACAGTTTATTTACTTTGTATCTCAGCTGTAGCCCCCTTCCTCATTCCCTCGTAATCCCACCCTCCCTCCCTCAGCTCCTCCCTGCTCCTCTCTAAGTCCACTGATAGGAGTGGTGCTCTTCCCATTCCATCTGACCCTAACTTATCAGGTCTCTTCAGGACTGGCTGTGGCCTAACAAGGCTCCTCCTCTCTCAGGGGTTGGGGAGGGAGGTCAAAGAGCCAGCAAATTGAGTTCATTTCACAGACAATCCCTCTTCCCCTTATTGGGAACCCACTTGGATACTGAGTTGCCATGGGCTACATCTGAGCAGGGGTTCTAGTTTATATCCATGCATAGTCTCAGAAAACACCCCTGTGCCCAGATATATCTGGTCCTTGCGGGTCCCTCAGTGGAGGAATGGATACAGAAATTGTGGTACTTTTATACAATAGAATATTACTCAGCAATTAAAAACATGAAATTTGCAGGCAAATAGTGGCATCTAGAAAAAAATCATCCTCAGTGAGATATCCTTGAGGCAGAAACGCACACATGTGTTGTAGGTGACAATTAATATTTACTAATAATTATCTTTTAGTGATGCTGCTGTTAATCCTAAACAGCTGTATAGCCAAATCACCACACAGAGACTGGGTTTATTTAGTTAACCTAGAACACAATGTTGGGCAATAGTTACTCCATCCTGAACCTCCAAGCCCTCATAGTTTCCTAACATTTAGATTTCACCATATTATACTTGCTTTTAGTGATATATTAGGTCCAGTCCATCTCTCCACCTCGTTGTTCCAAGATCTGTCCTCTAGCTCTCTCTCCTAGCTCTCCTCTCCCTCCTCTTCTCCCATTCATTTCCTGCCCTCTGACTCCTCCCCTCTTTCCTGTCTTCTGGCTCCACCCTTTGCACAACATTGTGGCTAGTTGTTTTATTTTGGCCTGTTTACACACAGTTGAGACAGGATGCTCAGAATAAGTATCACAATGCAATATCCAGATTGAAACCAGAGTGTGGGGTGGGGGGAGAAATCAGCATTTGAATGAACAAGGGTAAGGTGTATACATTTCAAAAGAACATTATACCAACACACATGGTATATACTCACTTATAAGTAGATACTAGACCTATAAGATAGGATAAACATACTAAAATCTACACACCTAATGAAGATAAATAAGAAAGAGAACCCAGGTTAAGATGATAAATCTTTACTTAGAAAGACAGATGGGATCGACATTGGAAGTAGAAGAAAACTGGAAACAGGACAGGAGCCTACCACAGAGGTCCTCTGAAAGACTCTACCTAGCAGTGTATCAAAGCAGGTGCTGAGACTCATAAACAAACCTTGGGCAGAGTGCAGGGAATCATATGAAAGAAGGGCACACCTACTTTCATTTCTTTTTGTTTTATTTGTAAGCCCCTGAGTTTTAGAAGGGCCATCAGCATGGTCATGTATGTGAAATGTCCACTGGAGTTTCAAGTAATCACCACTGGGTAAACAATTAAAAATAATCTCCTCTTCCCCAGAATTTGATAGCCAGTAGTTGCTCAGGGAGGGACATGTACAGAGAACCCCTTCACCCATCTGTGACTGACTGATGATAGGGTTAGTATTGTGAAGCCCCGGTATTGTCAACCACAATGTTATGGCCATGCTATAAATAGAACATTTCAGCCTTTCTCCCATTCATCCGGATCTTACATTCTTTCGTTTTCTCCTTATTCTACATTTATCAATGAACCTTAGAGGGTGCCAATTAATGTCCTGTTTTGGATGGAAAAAATAAACATCCACTGGACACATCTCCTCAGAAAGTGACTAGTCTGTATTTACGGCCAGTCTCTGCAAAGAGAAAGTTCATTAACCAAGTCTGATAGTGACATATCTCTACAGATATGAAAACAAATATTTAGAAGGCAGTTTGACAACATGTTAAATTAACAAAACAATATTAAGCTCTCCAATAGGTTCAATGTCCTCCATAGTTAAACATTTTTTAAACTACTGTCTAAACTACTGTCTACAAGGCATAAATTTTCTCAAGTGGAGAAGGCTTCAGATCCAACAGGACAATAGTTGGAAGTTGTGAAAACTGTCCTGTCATTATTATAATAGTGGACACATTTTTGCTTGGAAGATTTCATTGCTCATGCACGTGTCCATGGATGCTTAAGTTTCTTGACAACTTTTCTGCAGAGCACATGTCAACATATGCACACTAGTCAATAGGGGAATTGGGAACTTCCAGTCAGACAAAGCTGGCTTGAGATGCTGCCACCAACCTGTGTGGTATCTTTAGCAATAGACCCTTTCATTGCTTTTGTAACTATGAATTAACTCTACACATATAGAGTTGCTGTGACTTAAATACATATTTAAAACCTTACTAAAGACTTGCAGGGAACTCTGAGCAGATAACACTTGCTGCTCTAGCAAATGACTCATGTTTTTTTGTTAGCACATATTAGACAGTTTTCATCTGTCTGTAACTCAAGTTCCAAATGGTTTCTTCTGGCCTGTGCAGGCCACAGGTTTGTACATGATACACAGACTCAGGCAAAGAGTCAAAGAGTCATAAACATAAATTATTATTTTCCAAAAATATATATTATTTAAAATATATATTTACCTTAAGAAAGATCAGAAAATTTCTCCAGAATATTCTGATATCTTATTACCATTAAAACTAGTACCCTGGTCCATATATAAATCATTGCAACATAGAATTATACTAATCTACATAATTTTGAGTACAGAATAATATTATATAATTCCATCTATGATAATATTAAAACATTCTTAAACTGATATTAATGATACCTTACTAATTTAAATTATGTGGTGTACTAATATCTCCATGGCAAGTAGTTCCTAGGTGATATTCAAGTATATTATATAATTCTTATACAGTATTATAAAATGGGATAAAAGGACACCATGCTTATTGGCATGCATGTTATATTTTCACTGAATTCTTTTAGATAACAAAGTAACATGATGTTTTATTTGACTATTTTATATAATCCCTGAAATTATATAATTAATATGTAAGAAGACAAATGTTATCAATTATTATATGTGAATTTTAATTCATGAAGAATGATAAGTTATTCTAAAACATTAGTAGGGCATGTTTATAAAACAATTATAAGCAATACTATTTCACAACATGGGTAATATATTATTATATTAAAATCTATTTTCAAAGAATCCAATGTATTCACATACACACAAACACACACACTTATAAAGCAAAATGAAAAAACATAGTGCTCCCTTCCAAGGAAATAAGAAAATATTTTGTTCTGGAGTTAAACAGCATTTTATAGGTACAACAGGGCTTACATGCAGATGAACCTATAGAGATTAAACCAGCATGCATAAAATCTGCACAAATTCAATCTGGACAAACATCCCAGCACTAAAGAAGAGAAATGGTCACAAAGATCCACCTCCAGCCAAGAAGCTAATCTGATGTTATCCAGCAGAAGGAAAATTGGTATTCTTCAATGAAGTAACAATGGGAATATAAACTGCACTCTAGGGCAGACCCTGCTCTCAGTAAGGGTTGGTGAACACAAATCACACTCCATGCTTGGTTCTGTTGGGTTTTGTGTTCTTTTTTTTTCATTTTGTCTTGATTCTATTTTTAAGAGAGCAAGAACACACAGATAGTTGAATAGGAATAGGTAGGAGGCAAATCTGGGAGGAGTTGGGGATGGAAAAGAATATGATAAAAACATACTATATAGGATCCTCAAAAATAATTATCTTTGAAAGTAGATTTTAGTATGTAATTAATGAAGGGATGTTTATAATGCCATTCTACAATTTTAGGTAGTGCTTATCTAGACTTTGATTAGTTTATAAATTAAATGTTTATCTTTTATATTAATTATAGTTTATTTATTTTGTATTCCATCTGTAGTTCCCTCCCAATCCCACCTTCCCTCCTTCATCTCCTCCTGTCCCTCTCTAAGTCCACTGATAGGGGAGGTCATCCTCCCCTATAGTTAATCAGGTCTCATCCACTATAGTTAATCAGGTCTCATCAGGACTGGCTGCAATGTCCTCCTCTGTGGCCTAGCAAGGCTGCTCCTCCATCGAGGGCCAGTGGGCGGTGGTGGTGAGGTCAAAGAGCCAGCCACTGAGTTCATGTCAGAGACAGTCCCTGTTCCCTTTACTAGGGAACCCACTTGGATACTGAGCTGCCATGGCCTACATCAGAGCAGGGGTTCTAGGTTATCTCCATGCATGTTCCTGGGTTGGAGAGCCTACCTTAGAGGGCCTCTGAAAGACTCTACCTAGAAATTGATTTTTAATGCCAACTAATATTCATGTTACCATCCAACAGTATGGCAATTACTTTGGAGGCACTTTAGTTAACTCTATTTTCTTAAATCTTAAAAACTCATACTAAACTTCTGTGTTGTTATACTATTTTATCATACATATCAATCACTAATGATACTTAAATTTTTATGAGATACCCACATGACATATAATTAATATTCACAAATGTACAAAGGCCACCTATGTGGAACAAGTAGAAGCCAGAATTCCAAGGAGAAACCTTGCCTAGTTCAAATGAGCTTCCAAGCAATGTAAACATTAAAAAGGTAAAATTACATGTTTATTTAACACACTTTTCTCCCACATTCATAGTTATTTACTCAAAATGCCTGTTTCTGAGTATTTTACACAGACGAATATGCATCCTTAAACTTGAATTATATTTTTGAAAAAACAGATATCTAGAAATTTTGTTTTGTTATGTGAATCTAAATTAGAATATTTTTTAAATTGTCATTATATTTGTGATATACCAGAAAATAAACAAACAAAACTATGAGAGAATAACAAGGGTGAGAACTGATCTTAAAGTAATTTATTATGAGTATTTGTGATGTATCCAGAAAATAAACAAACAAAACTATGAGAGAATAACAAGGGTGAAAACTGATCTCGAAGTAATTCCATTATGAATAATAACTTTTTATAGTTATTTTTTATTATTATCATTTGTTACAATTTATTCAATTTGTACCCTGACTGTGTGTCTCCCTCCCTCATCTCCTCCTAATGCCTCCCTCCCTTTCTCTTCTCCCCCTATGCCACCCTCCTAGCTCACTGATAATTGAGGTCTTCCAAATAATATTTTTATCCTCAAAAATAGTTTTTATTTTATTTTATTTTTTATCATTTTTTTAATTTTTATTTTATTCATTTAACATTTTTATAATTTATTCACTTAACATCCCTATTGTAGCCCTCTCCCTCTTCTCCTCCCAGAAGAAGGAGGGTACCCTCTTTACCCTCCCCTAGTCCTCAGAAATAGGAAGCCCTCTTCCCCTACCATCTCACCCCAGCCTATAAAGTCTTATCCAACTGCCTGTGTATCCTCATCCCCTGTGGCCAGGCAAATGCCCACACCCTTACCCCACACACAAAGGGATCAAAAGGCAGGCAACAAAGTCCATGTCAGAGATAAGTCCTGGGCATTCACATGTAGACTGAGCTACCTATGGGCTGCAACTGAGCAGGGGATATAGGTTCTCTCCATGCATGGTCTTTGGTTGGTGCATCAGTCTCTCTTAAATAAGAGAAAGTTTAATCTGGCTCACAGTTCAAGGATTCAGTGCATCATAGAGAGTAGGTTATAACACTCAGTACGGTTGCTTGTTTATAGCTTATAGCAGGGGTTTAGAGGGGGAGGGTGGTTAAGACTGTGTCTCTGGAAAGGCAGCCCTGGAGGAGGAAAATGGTCCCAAAAGTAGGCAAAAAAGTCAGAGACAGCCCGTTTTCCATTGTTAATATTCCCACAAAACAATAAGCTACTCAGCCATAAAATATATGTACATGACCTAGTTAGCTTCCTACAGGTTCCCTGATCTCTGCAAGTTCCCATGAGTCTCAGTCAGTTGATTCTCTGGACAATATTTTTGGGATGTAAGATATGATAGAATTAAGAAGAAGAAGAAGACGACGACGACGACGACGACGACGACGACGACGAAGAAGAAGAAGAAGAAGAAGAAGAAGAAGAAGAAGAGGAAGAAGAAATGTGTCTCTGTCACCCATGTTATGTGAATAATATCTCTAATTTCAGCTCCAGGGAATCCAATGCACATCAGGTTTTCTTTAGCAAACTCACATGAATCACATAGACATACAGACACAAAGTTATACACATAATTAAAAATAAAAATGTGAAAAATGAAGAACGCAGAGGATAAATCATCTTATTCCCTTTCTGGTCTCCAGTTATATAGACTAGAATAACAGAAAATGGAGCCACCATGCTGGGCAAGTCTTTCTGCTTCAATATCTCAGTCACTATAATCCTCCATGGCCTGGCCTCCCCAGAATGATTCTAGATTCTGTCATTGCAAATTGTGTTTTTATTCCAAGTTTTAGAAATTGCAAAGCAATTGTATACATACTAATCTTCTCATAATAGCTATAATACTTATTTAAAATAATAGCATATTGGGTAAACAAAATAAAAAAGACATTTCCATAAGCATGTGAATGGCAAATTGGAAATATTGCTATAAATTAATGTGAAACCTTTAAAATTTTACAGTTGTTTAAAACTGTTATTTAAAACTATTTGATTGTGTCTATTAGATACTGAGGAATAAACATTAATGGAGGTATAATTACCATACTAAGAATGTGGTGAAAGATGAATCAAAAAAAATGTGATCAGACATGCTCTTCTCTGGGTCCAAAGCGGCTGACCCTGAGTGCAGTGCTTAGCCTCGCATCCTGAGCGTATCATTTTAGCTTTTTATGGTATCCAACCATGCTTGGGGAGAATGTCCTGCTTCAATGGCTGTAAAGGCCTGAATGATCATGGCTGCATCACACTGCTGTGAGACTCTAATCTTGCATATATACCACAGGCAAACCAAGGAGACCAACACCAGAAGGCCTGCTAACGCTCCCATGCCCGCCCATTCCTTCAGATGATTCATGGCTGCAGCAATCCATGTTGATAATCCTGTGGCTAGTCCTGCGTCCACTCCGGTAGAATTTACTGTGACAATGGCCACTCTCAGCTGCTCCATCGTAGTATCGAATTCTCCAGTCCAATTACCTAAAATATAGCTCGACAATTGTTTAGACAGATTTGCAGCGCAGGAAAAATTCTCATGTTGTATGCTAGTGACACAAAGTCCAGCATACTTTCATTGACAGCCAGGTTGAGCGATTTGCCATAGGGTATCAATTTGCTCCTGCACGAGGTCAATCCTCTGATTGAACACCATCAAGCCTCCTTTTAGCTAAAATGTTATGCTCAGGATGCGAGGCTAAGCACTGCACTCAGGGTCAGCCGCTTTGGACCCAGAGAAGAGCATGTCTGATTGCATGCGGGTTGATGCCCCAGGTCCCGCCTCTGAGAAAAAGGTATCTGACGGGTCTGATGCTCTTTGGGTGGATGACACCTAAATGAACATCTGTACAAAGTCCCAATTTATTTCTAATATCAGAGATCAGACCTCTACTCTTGCCTGATGTGTCTAAAACAAAAAGGGGGAACGGTAGAGAGCTGCGGAATGCTATGCCTTAAAGATGGAGCTGGTTTCCGCCTTCCACCTTCCCGATGGTGAGTGCTCTCTGTCACGAACAACTCCACATTTGGCTAAGGCCGAGGATCTGGCTTGCTTCTATGTATGTGGACCTATCTGCATTGCCCCCGTGGCACGCCTGGGTTGGCTACCCAGAGGCTATTTAAGCTGTGGGCTGGCTTTCCCCGGGGTCCGAGGATTGTTCAATGTTCCTGAATAAACTGCATTGAAAAAAAAAAAAATGTGGAAAGAAAAGTACACTGAATGAAAGAATTTTAAAAAAATCACTAAACTTAAATCAAAATTATAGCATCCAAATGTTAAATTATATAAGTAATAAATTAAAAGACACTACCTAAATAAATACTTTGAAATAGTCATGATTCGTATATTTATAGAATACTAATTACAAATTTCAGTTATATGTGAAAACATAAATGAAGCTAGAAGGCATTAGATTAAGTGACATAAGCCAAGCACATAAATGCAAATATATAGGATCTCATTAATTATGTAGTGATAACTATCTTCATTATCTTGATGCAATCATTCTACCATGTGTAGATGTATCAAAATATCACATTATACAGCATCATATGTACTTTGTATTATTTCAGTAAAAAATACCAGAAAACCACAATACAACCTAATTGCCTATGTTTTATACAAAAGACATTTTAGAGGTAAAGATAAAAAGTTTAAAAACAATTAAGGGGCTGGAGGGAGGGCTCAGCAGTAAAAGGCTCATGATGTTTATACCTAGGACTGCAGTTGGTTTCCTAGGTAACACACAGCTGGCTGTAAACTTTAGTTCCAGAGGACCAAACATTCTTCTTTGATCTCCTCAGCACCCATACAGACACACACACACACACACACAAACACACTAATAATAATAATAATAATAATAATAATAATAATATATCTTCAAATTAAAAATTATAATGAAATAAAAGGGCCTGGTGGTATGGTCTGGTAGATAATGGCTTATCACAAAGACACATCTCTGAGTTCAAAGTCCAACATACACATAATAAAGCTAGATGCTCATTGTACCTATAATCTCAGCACTGGGGAGGTAGATACAGGAGATTCCTGGGGCTATGGTGGCTAGAGAGCTTAGCTGAATCATAAGGTGGAGAAAAAAAAGGAGAAAGATTTCCAATGTTGATCTTTGTTTTCCACATGTATATGCAATTTATACATATACATGTGCCCTCATGAAAATATGCCTACATACACACTCATATACAGAAAGGAACAAAGAGACAGAGAGACAGACAGAGTGACTGAGAGACAAAGAAAGACAAACAGAAAGAGAAGCCGACAGAGATAGAGAAAGAGGAAGAGAGAGAAAAAAGCTACGATGCTTCACAATAAAACCTGACAAAAATCAAACCATAAATTGCACATCATGAAATCATTAAAGTTAATGGTGACTTAGGAGTAAATCTAAGAGCCTGAGTTTGAAAGATGCTTTTACGGGACGTAAGAAGCTACACTGTCATAAATATAAAACTACTCTGCTGAAAATGACACTGTTAAGAAATGCAAAGAGAAGACAGAGAACACAGGAAAATATTTGCAGAACATATATGTCAGAAAACAATCCTGCCCAAATACAAAATGAAGCCCCAGTACTCAACAATAAGAAGACATAAATCTTGCCTTAAAAAGGGCAAGCATAGAGGGGATGCATATGAAGATCTAGTATATGTAAACATCCCAAAATGCATATAGCATTTGTGACTTGAAAATAGAAAAGGTAAGAAGATACCCAGCACACCTGTTAGGATGGCTCTAATCCAAAGCATTGATTCCATCAATCATGTTCCAGTAATTCTTATTCATGCTTCTCTCAATGTAAGATGGTTTGGCCAAATTCAATACCATTGGAGGAGTTGATTAAGTCTTACGATATGTAACAGCAATCACTCTCCTTGTTATTCAACCACGCGACTTCAAAACTTGTATCTTTAAAAGAAATTATACCTAAAAGTTTAAGAAATTTAATTCAAATTTTCTCAAACTTATAAACATCTAAAATACCTTTTATAGGAATAAATAATAAAAAGTGTTGTGCAAAAAAGTATAATAAATTTGTTTTTGTTTTTTTTTTGTTTCTTTTTGGTTTTTGTTTTAAAGTGAACATGGAGAAATTTATGCATATATTTTGCAAGAGCTCAACATGAAAATGTTTTATATAGTAAGATTTCAATGAGTCTTAAAAGGGCAACATTAACAGAGACTAAAAGATCATCAGTTGCCAGGGGCTTGAGCAACATAAAAAATTAGCAGGCAGAGCACAGTTGATTTGTGCATTGAAACCACTCATTCTGTGAGTGAAATAAAGGAGACATGATAACATGCATTTTTCACAGCCATTGTAACCATACAAAACAAAATCCAAACACAGAAATACCCTCTGCCTGTCCTAATGGCAATGTAGCAATATCAGCTGATCTACTGCAATGAACAAACCACACTAATGCAGGAAGACAATAATCAGAGGAACTGCATGTGCCAATGAACATTTCCAGCCACAGCACTGGGGTAAAGGACAAGAGGATTCCCAGAATAGCTTAGGCTGCTAGGGTTTCCTAGACATATTTAGAAGCTCGAGGTTTAAAGGGAAACCCTGTTTCAGGAAATAAGGTAAAAGTGATTGAAAAAGATTCTTGTAGTCTACTGCTGCTTTCCACATGCATTAGCACGTGGATAAATGCACATCTACATGGTTTTGAAAACATTCTGGGTGTAAACACACACACACAAGCATATGCACACACACATACACACATGCGCACACATACATATTCACAAACACAAATACTTGCAATTTTTTTTCTCAAATATATCAGATTGGCCATACTCTTAAACAACCTTTAATATTTATGAATGAAATATTGCTTCAAAACAGAAATTCTTTAATAATCATACCACTGTTTTAGCAATGACAGTGACGAGCATGAAAGAATATGCATATTATTTATATAAAAACTTTAGTGTGATATATTAGCAACAGGAACAAAGCAGATAAACTACCTCATTCTTCATGGGTGGGGATACTGGTGGGTTAAAACAGCTCGCTGATGGAAATTTTACTTTTTTTTTATGAGATGAAGCAATATAGAAAAGAAAGAGATTTGGCCCTATGACAGCACAGAATTATAGGATGCTATAAAGAAGTAAAGATAAGACATCAAGTAGATAAAACAAATGATACATGGCCAGGATTAAACAGAAAAAATTACAATTGCTTTCTGTAATGAAAGCCAACAGATGAAATCTAGTCTTGTAACAAAGATTACAATAAAGTCATAGTGTTATGTGCCATAATGTTTTGTAAGAAATGGATTGTGAATATGCTTTTCTTGGTTCTTTTTTTTTATTGAATGGACCATCTTTAGTGAGTGCCAATTGAAAAAATATACACAATATAATTAATACGAACAGACAAATATTTTATTTTCTTTCATTTTAAAATAAGGTCTTCCAAAGTTCCTCAGGTGGCCTTTGAACCTGGAATGTATTTCAAATGTGGTAACTGGGTTTGCATTCTGGGTAGACTACTTCTGATAATCCTGTTTTAGACTCCTGAATAACTGGGATTACAGGCATTGGATTTAAATGATGGGTTAAAAGGACTAAATCCTCTTGATGATATTGGAGGATGTAGATCATCTAATCAGTCATAGAAATTATGGTAGTTGTTGTAGGCTTAGATTTTTCACCTAACCTATTTTATTTAAGGCTCTTAAATGCTTACATCTCCCTTCTACCCAATGACCAATGGTAGGGGAGAAAGAAGGTTATTAGGTAAAGGGGCTTGTAGACCTTTTTAAAAGTAATTCGTGGAAATGAATCCACTCTTCATTGCCCAGATACCAGCAGTACAGTCCAAATGACAACACCAAACAGCAACACAACTCAGCATGATTTAGATCAAGACAAGTCAGTGAAAGCTGTAAGACTCAGTTGAGAAGTTCTATGCATTTCTCTCTGCAAAGTCAAATGTTGAAGCACAAAGACCAGTGCAGTGATATTGATCCAAAAGACAATGTCTTAAGAGTCCATGGGCTTCTATATATATCTCCTTTCCTCAGAGTCAACCCACGGATGATCTCTGCTGACTCATATCCCTCACACATGACAGCTCATAGCACATCACATGCCCTGTCACAAGCCAGCCTCCACAAAACATCACATGTCCTCTCACAAGATAGCTTCCAGGAAAACATCACATGACTCAGCTGTGTCTTCAAAGAAGCCAGAAACTTCCACCTGAATTTGTTCATCTCCACAAAACTGACCTTAGCATGCATCCACTGTGATAAACATAAATCAATTTGCTCTTGGGCACAAGTTTGAATTTCTGTTGGAAAATTCATAACCCTGACTATCTAAAGTAGAATTCTAAGAATATTTTTAAAAATTAAACGCTTTGTTTTACTTTTATGCTTAACTGAAATTTTGTGTATAGAAATACAAAGAAAATTTCATTATGATTTTAAATAAATTTCCTCAACCCCAAATCTATTATATTTATCTGAATATATTTCCATAGAGAATATCTGCAGACACAAGAGACAACTTCATTTAAAACTTGATTTGAAGTAGTAAAAGTCTTCTAATATAAGAAAATGTGGCTTTGATCCTTCACATATTGCCCTCAAAATAGAGTAACAAGATCTTATTTCCTTTGAGGACTATTAACATGCCTTTGCTTTCTCTCTATTGATCAGATTTCTTTAATAATGCAGTGGAACAGATACAATATAAGTCTGAAGAAACATCACAGATTAGAGATAAAAATGATAGCTTTGAGTTTAGGAGCTTTATGGTAAAATGATTTAACACAAACCTCTTCAAATGTCTTACAGCTTGTATTTTTCAAGATAGAAGGCTTGTTAATGTTTATTTTAGACATCAGTAAGTACACTAAAGTGCTGACGAGGTACTTCTATACAGGCAAAAGTAAATTCGTTACAGAAACTTTTAACAGACATTTTCCTCTCCCAAGTTCTTTATCTCTGTGACTCCTGTTTCTCCAACTGATACTTTGTGTTATGACGCAATGATCTCCTTCTGTTTTAACCCCAGCAGGGAGCATCTCACAGGAGATTCTTGAAAAGGTAATGTCATCTGCTCCATTACTAATCTGCTCTTCCTACCACTGATTAGCATCTAAATTGATGTTCAACTTCTTATGATGAAAATGACATTAATCTAGCATTTCCTGTTAGAAACAACACCTACTTTATGTTTCTAGGTGATGACACATCGTTAATTTCATAGCATGATGGTTCTAACTCTGTAAGCCATCAAAAAATTAGCTATAAAATGCTCTATTGGAGAGAATGACTTAGCTATGTTTGAACAAGAAAAAATAAAGAAGTGTTTGTTTTGGAAAATACTTGGATTAGGAGACTTCAGTAGCTATTTGCAGATTTTCATATTTCATATCAGCATCTCTTTACTACAATTCCCAGGTTATTAGTCCCAACTAATTTATATAATCACTAAAAGAGAGAAATGTTGACATTGTGGCTGAAAGGGCTGCTCAGTGGCTAAAACTTCTTCACATGTAATCATGAAGGCCAGAGTTCATCTCCTACAACCATCCCAAGCTGGGTGAACCTGCAAAATCTTGTAACTTCACCTTAGCTAAGGGACTCGCTGGAGCCTGCTGACTTACAAACTACCCAAAAAATGCAAACACCAAATTCAGAGAGAGACCCTGACTTTACATATTAGCTGGAGAATGAAATTCTATGTACTCGTAGACTCATGAAGACACACACGTATACATGTATACATATTATCATGGAACAAAGTCTTCTATGGAATAGAGCTACCCTCTTAATTAGATCAGCTGTGCCAGCTTGCAAGGCTACTGCCATAACTCGACTTGTTGAAGATTGATATTTCTTCATAGAAAAAAAGGGAGGAGAATGTAATTGGATCCTCAAGTGAGCTTCCAGCCACTCTTCAAAGCTATTGTATGTACTCCTCCTTCATATTAGTAAGGGAGATGGGGGCTGTCCATTGACATGCCTTCTAGATCTTGTGGAGATTTTAGAATACATTGGCTGGAAAAGAGTATTGGCTTATGGCTCTACGCATATGGACATGAAAGACTTACCATCCATTCTGAGTTTATACCTTCCAGTGTGGCCATCTTCTGTTTAATAATCTCTCTCACCAATGTTGCATAAACAGAACTTGCAAATTCATTGATATCATAGTGTGAGTACCAGAATGATACTTTGATTAATTACTGGTACCTTTGGAAAGTAGATGCACATTTGTTTATAAATCTCCTGGATAGGATTTAGCACACATACAAATAATTAAAGTAAAAATTTCAAAAATACTGATATCTTGCCTATAGCGCTAGTGGTTCAGATATGTTTGCTAAGGAATGAGTCCAATAAGATAGTGTGAATGTATGAATGTGTCTGTATGTGTGTGTTTGCATCTGTGTGTGTGTTGAGAGAGAGAGGGAAATAGAGAGGCAGAAAGGGCAGAGACAGAGACAAAGGCAGGAGCAGAGACATGGATTTTGGGTCTGAAATGTCTCTCAAAGTCATGTGGGTAAAAGTTAGATTACAAGAGTGCAGAATGGAAAGATGAAGATTTAAGAGTTGCAGTTCCTTGCATAGCTGTCCTCTGAGAGGCTTCTGATCCAAACAGATGTTCAGACTCATAGTCAGACATTGGGCAGAGTGCAGAGAGCCTTTGGAAGAGTAGAGGGAAACATAGAAGGACACAGAAGAGACTGGAGCTCTATATAATGACCAACAAAGCCAACTAACTTGGACCTAGAGGGGCTTATAGAGATTAAAACACCAACCAAGGACCATGTATGGAATGGACCTAAGACCACTACACATATATAACCAATGGGCAGCTTGGTTTTCATGTGAATCCTTTATTAAGGGGAATGGGGGCTGTCTCTGACAAAGACTTTGTTGTATTATTTTTAATCAATTCTACAGGAGTGATGCCTTGCCAGGCCACATGGGAAGAAGATGCTCTCAGTCCTGATGCTACTTGAGGTGCTAGGATGGGTAGATGAGGTTTCTTCTCTGGTTGATTGGGGAGGGGGGATAACAGGAAGAGGTTGAAAAGGTGGGACTGGGAGGAAAAGAGGCAGTGGGGTATGACTGGTATGTTAAGTGAATGAATGAGTAGATGATAGATAGATAGATAGATAGATAGATAGATAAATTTAAATTTACAAAAAAGAGAGAGATGGACCTTAACTTGAAGTGAATTATTCTAGTCACTGAGACATGCTCTTGAATAGGAGGACCCTAGGATGATTGTCTCCTGTGCTTCCTGTCTTTCATTCAGTAGCTTTCAGGAGAATGGTTATGCGTGGTTAATTCACCCCTTGTCAGAACGCACCTCCTTTCCTTGGAACCAAGCACCCTTGAAATTGTGAGCCCTAGAAAAACTTTTTCTATGATGTCTAACATTTTTTATACTGAGATAAGTCATCTTTCTAAAAGATATCCAGACATGTATCTAACATATACTAACGTTCAATATAACAAGAAGTTTTGAAATGTACACTGCGCAGTATCTTCATTGAGCAAATTTAGATAGGAATCAGTTCACATAGTTTTCATCTTTTGAGCTAAAAATCTTGAAAAATTTATGGACATCTGTGTTGAGTCCATAACACACTGATGTTTAGCAGAGTGTATTAATTTCTTATTACTATTTCAAAGACCAGACAAAAGTCACTTAAGAAAAGAAAGATTTATTTGGGCTCACAGAGTAGCCGTACAGTCCATCATGGCAGGAAAATCAAAGCAGTAGGAGCATAAGGCAACTGGCCGCACTCTTTCTAGCCAGGAAATAGGAAGACGTAAAGTTGTTCATACTACAGTCTCCACTTGATTTAGTCTGAAAGTGAAGCACATGGAATGCAAATATTACCATTCAAATTGAGTCTTCTATCGTCAGATCAGCCTCTCTTTGATTACACTTACAGTCATGGCAAGAGTTTTTGTCTTCTAGGTAAATCTAATTGCCATCAAGCAGAGAATGGACATAAACCAGAAGATAAAGACACCTTGCCGTGAACTACATCTCTTACTCTCATTCCTCCTACTCAAATTCCTAATTCTGAGACTATCCCTAAGCAATCACCTCAGTTATTTATTTCTAAAAAACTGGTGTTGAAAGACAGTTTTGAGCATTTAGTGGCATCAAAATATAATTCTTATATGTTAAAATTGTCAGTAAATGCCAATTATAAATATTAAGAGCCTTTATTTTTGGTTCTCAGATAAAAAACTTTCTACAATTGAAAAGAATCTTACTATCTGTCTTAGTAAAATTTAACAACAAATGATGCATTCATGTCAAAGATTTTCATGTCACCAGTTAAATTATCTTTTAATCATATAATCCAATTATCTTAATTGTTTTGACCCCCCATATATGAGAATATAGGGCCAAGGTAACATTTTGAAGATACCCATGATTATGATATTTAAAACAAATATTTATCAACATTTTCACACCATTCCTCTTTTATAATTACATGTTTTTCCTAGTTGGAGATAGTACAACATACAATGAAAAAAGATAAGACTGATAAAAAAATTTATTTTGCAAAATGGCCTGAGGATAGAGTTCTGGTATGACACTGTGGCTTCCTGGATATCAGATCTAAGTCAATTAACACACTGCTCTTACCTTTAAAACGTGAGCTACACATTAAGTTAGTCTGAATATACTTTTGAGGAATTTATTCCTTTCAGTTATTCTTAATACCAAAAGAAAATAAAATGCAGTGTGGATCTACAGCTGAATTGCGTCGAACTTGACTGACGATTCAAAGGTGTTCAACCAATACTTGGGAAGGGTATGTTTTTCTTACTGTGCTGAGTATTTTAGCATAAAGCCCATTTCAAGAGTTTCTTACTTTGCTGCTGAAACTGTATAAAATGTTTCTTTGTATGCTCCTCCTTGCAACCTTATCTCACATGCTGTTTCAACAATTTCATTAGAATATGATTGAATATGTACTTCCAAGTCATATAACAGTAGTAAGAATTTACATGTAGCAGTATGTAAGAAAGCGATAGCCTTTAACTTGATCAGTTTTATAGTTGAAGGAGGCCCATGAGACTTGGCAAATAAACAGACTCCCTATGTCTGAGAATGCTGAATTATATAAAATTCACAAGACCCCTTTTAAATGTTGTAAGAATCAGTGAGAGGTAAAAGAGTCTCCTAACTGACTAGCAGGCTACAAGTCTTGCAGAGAGGTTTTTGTTTATTTGTTCTTGTTTTTATTTTTATTCTCATCCATGTATGATTGGATTTTCGGTGGACTTTGGCAACATCTAGGTTCCTAATATGACTGCAATAAGCTACTTGTTTCACCAAATTGGACATGGGAGGCATTGGTTTAGTACTTTTGTTTGTCTTTGATTCCCTCCCTGGGTTAAATGGGCCGTTTCCAAGTGATAGTGTCGAACAATAATAGACTTTTATGTAATATATATATATATATATATATATATATATCCTTGAATATATATAACATACATATACATTATATATACACATATAGACATAGAAACATACAGATAGAGGATAGACATAACGATAGATAGATGATAGAGGTTTTAAAAATGAGATGTTCTATATATGTATCTATATAAGATAAAAATTGAATCAAGTATTTCATTTATAACTTTATTTCTCTTAACCTCTTGGCAATTGGTTACAAATATATTAAGAATAGTAAGGAACACTAAACATGACTCTGATTGGCTTCCACATCTTAGTATGTCAACTTTGTGTAGTTCACTTCTACCTAGTGGTTTTTGTTACTAACCAATAAAGCAGAAGTGATGAATTCCCCATATGAAATTAGATAATAGAAGAAGATTGATTTCTCTCGAGCCTCCCTTTCTTCTCTCCCTCCAATATTTTGTTGAATAGAGTATTTGTAGAATGACCTGAAAGGAATTAAGAGCATAATTCAGTATTAGAAAGGTAATGTGAAGGAAATGTCTCCTTAACCTTAGATCAGAGAAATTTGAGTACAGAATTATGTGATTGAGTGCTGTGAAAAATCCAAGGCCACATGACACATAAATCTGTGAAAGAATTCCTAAAAGCAGACAATTATATAGCAGATTCTAGTAGGTTATGTCTCTTGTTGGGACTGTTTTATTGTTCAGCACAGAACATTCTAAAACTAGTTTTAAATGATCTTTCTAGTATGTTTCCAGTTTCTAAATACACCGTACCTCTCCTCAGGAGTAGCTTTTGTCCTCCTGTTACTCCTTCCTTTCTTCCTCTTCCTTTCCTCCTCTTTATCTATTTTGAATGTCCACTTGACTAGAGATACATAGTATCAAACGAAAAGACAATAGACAAAAACACCTAAAAGCATCATTCTGGAATTACATGTATGATAATATTAAGGGTGAGTTCTGTATCTCCTGACCTCATGCCCTTTCTAGGAGGGAATACCAACATGATTACTGATTGTTTAGTCTTTGGAAAGCTTCTGTTCTGCTTCCCACAGACACACACACACATACACACACATGCACAACACATGTACACATGTGCATACACACACAAAAAAAAACATGCATACCCACGCTCACACGCACTGGGCTGAAAGGGTACATAGTTCAACTGTAAAGGAGTAGTATCATAGAATGACATCACTGCCAAGATTGGGGACAGGCACTTAATTGCTACAGTCACTGGAACATTTGGAGATTGCCTTTAGACTCAAAAAAGGAAGCTTTTATGGTCCTTGTTTGCAGGACCACAGGGCCCAGATTTTCTGGTTCTTTTAGTCTCTTTTTCAAACTCTTGTTCCATCCAGGTCTTTTTATCTCCCCCTTCTTTCATAAAATTCCATGCACTCTGCTCAAAGTTTGGCTGAGTCTCAGCATCTGCTTCTATATTTGGATCAGTGAATTCTTGCAGAGGCCATCTCTGGTAGGCTTCTGTCCTGTTCCCTGTCTTCTCCTGTTTCCAAATTCTATTGTGTTTGCCCTTCTGAATGAAGACTGAGCATGTTCCCTAGGGTCCTCCTTGTCATTTAGTCCCGTTAGGAATACTGATTTTCTGCATTCAGAAAAATGAAAATAGATCCATATTTATCACCCTGCACAAAACTAAAGTCCAAGTGGATCAAAGACCTCAACATAAAACAGAACACACTAAATCGGTTAGAAGAAAAAGTGGGGAACAGCCTAGAATCATTGGCACAGGAGACAACTTCCTGAACAGAACACCAACAACACAGGCTCTAAGAGCAACAATCAATAAATGGGACCATCAGTGGACTTGGAAAGGGGCAGGGTGGAGATGAGGTAGGGAGGGTGGGATTGGGATGGAATGAGAGAGGGGGATACAGCTGGGATACAGAGTAAATAAAATGTAACTGATAAGAAAAAAATAAAATTAAAAAAAAGGAGTACCAATTTTAGCATGTTTATCTTAAGAGGATCTAAAAATCCTGCTTAGATGTAGCCTATAGACTCAGTCTCCAAGTGGGTTCCATAGTAAGGGGAGCAGGGGCTGTTTCTGGCATGATCTCAGTGGCTGGCTCTCTGATCATCTTCTCCTGGGGAGTGCAACTTTGCAAATCCACAGAGAAAGGAAATGCAGCCAGTCATGATGAGAACCAGGAGGGAGAAGAGGAGAAGAGAGATGGTCGAATTGGGAGGAGATGAGTGAGGGGGCCACAGCTTTGATACAAAGTGAATAAACTGTAATAAATAAAAAAAATTAAAAAGAAAGCTTTCTACAGATCATTCTGACTCACATGTTCTCTTCAGGAGGCAGGCAAATCACCATTCGCATTGTGGCATTGAAGTGGTATGTGGAGATAATACATGGAAGCATACATATCCAAATGCAGATCTCATGTCATGTCTCAAGCCTTGTGAAAAGCAGGTCCCATGTAAACTCCACCTTGAAACTTTATTCCACATCTTATATTGTAAAAGGCATGAAATTTGCAGGGAGATGGTGGGAACTAGAAAAGATCATCTTGAATGAGGTAACCCAGAAGCAGAAATACACACATGGTATATACTCACTCATAAGTGGCTATTAGACAAATAGTATAGGATAAAGATACAAAAATCTATACTCCTAAAGAAGCTAAAGAACAAGGAAGACACTAGGAAAGATGATCAATACTCATTCAGAAGGGCAAAAGCTATAGACATTGGAAGCAGGAGAAAACAGGGAACAGGACAGGAGCCTATCACAGAAGGCCTCTAAAAGACTACAGTGATTAATGTATTGAAGCAGAGGCTGAGACTCATAGCCAAACTTTAGGCAGAATGCATGGATTTTTATGAAAAAGGAAGGAGATAGAAAGACCTGGAGGGGACAGGAGCACCAAAAGGAGACCAAAAGAGCCAAAAATCAAAACAAAACAGTACAAAAAACAAAAACAAAAACAAAACAACAACAAAAACAAACAAACAAACAAACAAACAAAAAATCCTGGGCCCTGGGAGTCCTGGGACTGATACCCCAACCAAGGACCATGTATGAAGAGGACCTAAAACCCATGTACGGATGTAGCCCGTAGTCCTTGAGTGGGTGCCCTATTAAGGAGAGCAGGAACTGTCTCTGGCAAGAAACCATTGGCAGGCTCTCTGATCACCTTCAGCTTGGGGGGCAGGTTTCAGCCTTGCCAGGCCACAGAGGAAGACAATACAGTAGGTTCTGATGACACCTGATAGGCTAGGGTCAGATGAAAGTGGAGGAGGACCTCTCCTATTAATGGACTAGGAGAGGGGCATAGGGGGAGAAAAGGGAGGATGGGATTGGGAGGAGATGAGGGAGGGGCCCACAGCTAGGATACTAATTGAATAAATTGTAATAAATAATAAATAAACAATAAACAAATAATTAACAAATAAATAAAAGGCAGATATATATTTTAAAGTTGTTTTCCTTCATTAATAACACTAACAAAGGCAACAAGTTTTACTTTTCAAGTACTTTTCTGAAGAAGGAAAATTCATGGGGAAGTTCAGTGAAGAAAAGGAAAGTATGAATAAATACACAGTAGCTGTGCAGCGATTTAAAAGCCATCAAGCTCAACTCTCCAAAACAGAAATAAAAAGTGGTGTTTATTAATAAATCTACATCATTTCAAATCCATGCAATCATTGCTTTCTCATTCAATCATTCCATAGTAAATGCACTAATAATAATACTTCTTATATAGAACAACAGCTCCATTCTGACATTAAAGTCTTCACTTCCCTTTGATAATATACTTTTCAATCAAAATGGAAACCACTATTGGCAGGGACATTTACTATGCACACAGTTGAGGCTAGCTCCTTAAAAATAGGAAACATCTAGCTATTATCAACAAAGAACTGTTTAGTTCTCATTTCTACCTTTCATTGTACCTATGTTTTACCTATGTTTCCCTCATGCTCTTCGGTTGCCTTGACCACCACCACTCTATGCGAGGTTGCTGAAACTTTAACTAATCAGCTTTTTTTTTTTTCCTCACAGGAGGGAAACTTTATTATTCAATAGCAGGACCTAAATCCTTGGCTCTGCAGATGCTACACTTTCACTATACAAGTGAAAATCATGTTCAGTAGAGCTAAACCACAAAATACAGAGCATGTAATATGAACAAACTATTTGAAAATATAATTCATTGAGAGGTAAAAGGCAATAAAAATATTTTTATTTAATTAAATTTTTATTTTTTATTAATTACAGTTTATTCAATTTGTATCCCAGCTGTAACCCGTCCCTCATTCCCTCCCAATCCCACTCTCCCTCATCTCCTCCCATGCCCCTCTCCAAATCCACTGATAGGGGAGGTCCTCCTCCCCTTCCACCTGACCCTAGATTACCAGGTCTCATCAGGCCTGACTCCAGTGTCCTCCTCTGTGGCCTGTTAAGGCTGCTTCCCCCACAGGGGGAGGAGGTCAAAGAGCCTGCCACCGAGTTCATGTCAAAGACATGATCTGTTCCCCTTACTAAGGAACACACTTAATGTGAATACTGAGCTGCCATGGACTACATCTGAGCAGGGGTTCTAGGTTATAACCATAAAAGGTCCTTCATTGGTGTATCATTCTCAGAAAACACCCTTGTGCCAAGATATTTTGGTTCTGTTGCTCTCCTTGTGGAGCTCCTGTCCTCTCCAGGTCTTACTGTCTCCCCCTTCTTTCATAAGATTCCCTGCACTCTGCCTAAAGCTTGTTTATGAGTCTCAGCATCTGCTTTGATACACTTCTGGGTAGAGTCTTTCAGAGGCCCTCCGTGATATACTCCTGTCCTGTTTCCTGTTTTCTCCTTCTTACAATGTCCATCCCGTTTGTCTTTCTGAGTGAGGATTGATCATACATATTTTTTAACTGTACCAAGTACTCTGAACTTCAACCTGACATTAAGATAGCTAATAAGAAAAGAAGCACTTAAAAACTATAGCCAAAAATGTCAAAATAAATAGCGTTACATACAAAGGAACAGGAAGTTGGGATAATACTAGCGTGATCAGTCAAAAAACAAAAAAATGAAAGCAAGTATGCATATGTTTTAACTTAATAGTGAGCAGAATAAAGAGCAGTGTAACTTGGGGGTGAGAAAGAAGACACAGACGGTAACGAGACTCTGTAACCTATTTGTGAAAGTGCTTTATGAAAAAGGTCAAAGAAGACCCCATCAAACAGTATCAAAAGACAAAGCAAATGTGAAGGGCAGGGAACAAGGGAAGGAAGCCATAGCTGCGAGGTAAAATCTATTTACTTTCAGCATAGGCTGAAAAGAGAAGTCTTTATCTCTCAGCCGCTCGCTACCTGTGTCTATTATGACACCTTCAATGAAAGTTCATTGCTTTTGATGGTATTTTATTTTCTACCAAGCCGTTTTTTTCTCTGTCGATGCCAAATAGATCAAAGGTGCTTTTAGCCCTTCCTAATCCCCTTCTATTGATACTCAATATTTGGTCACACTCAATAAGCATGGGTTTCATGTAGATAGGAACTTTAACCATTCATTTTCTGATGCTTAATAAATAAGACATTCCTGAGAAGCTAAGGCCTGTTTAAAAGTGATGAATACAGTGTCCTAGGCTCTTAATTTTTTTTTGTTTTATCCAAATAACCTGTTAGAATTTGTAGTCATTCATTTATTAATATGCAAAAACATGTATCTTATTATTACTCTGAGCCAGAATTTTCTGAAGAGGGATAGATGACATACTTGAAAAGCAGACAAGTGGGATGGGGATTATAATGTTTTCTTGGCATAAAAGAGTTATTCTAACAACACTTTGGCCACATTCAAGGTTAAACTCATGTCCACAGTCTATAATTCTACCACTTTAAAATAAGTAACCTACTGAAAACAATAATAAAATAACCAAATCTAGGCTTTAAATTTTATAGACTGTAAACTTACATCGTAAAAAATGAAGGTGTGATGTAGAGGCTACAAAATAATTCCATTAATGTGAAGAGTGATAAACATTAAATTTCTTACTTAATTTTCAACTTTCTTAAGTTGAAGCCAACATGTCAAGTTCTTAATTTATTAGGAACATAAGGTAACAGCATAAATGTATGCATGAAGGAAAAATTGTTTTCTTACTAGCAACTGCATGCTTATTGGTATTTTAGTCATTACACAGAATGTGGCCCTATAAAAAAAATCTTGTAAGTTTTTAACATAGATACCTGAACTACCATGAACTTGATAAGCCAAAAATATTATCCTATTAATTTAAGATTAGGGTAAAAAAAGATTAAAAAAATGAAGTATAGTATATGAAATAAAAATATTGAAATCAGAGTGTTAATAAAATAATTCAAAAATACTATCCGTAATGGTTAATACGTGAGTTTGCCAGGGCCATGTGCTTTCTAAAACCTAGAGATAGATACTGATAGTACTGGCCCATGAAACTGCCTAGGGCCCTATTTCGATAGAGAAAGATGGAGAAAGCAAGCACCGGGAAGGCAGTGGCGAGATGGGTACCAGACTCTGAGCCTCCAATAAAAAAGGAAGCCAATATCCAGGCCTGGACAGATCAGAGGAGCTTCTGAGGGTAGAGGGCCTGGTGCGTAGGTGGGGGAGGATTCACCGCTTCCCTGGATGGCTCAGAATTGAGCTTGCATATTGGAGTCGGTTTAAATATTTTCAAAGAGAACTACTTAGACATCAAAAGGTTGACGATTGACATGAAAATCCCCTTTTTAAAAAAGAGATGAATATGTAAAATTTCTGTGAATATTGAATATAGAACTCTAATTTTAAAGACTAATTTAAACAAAATTAAATACACTTCATCATTAGCTCACAAACTAAGTTAGAACCAAACAATATGTTTAGTACTGAGATGAGGGAACCTAGGAGACAAATAGAAGACTTTTAGCATACACTCCAGTCTCTTCCAGTTTGTTGAGGCTAATCTTCAACAAATCCATTTTGTTTGACTAATCTTTCAATTTCACTTGATATTTCAGAAATTAAATCATTTTTTTCTACAAAGAAATTAGCACCTATTAAATCAAAGTGTAATGTAAGTAAATACTTTATCTCCAATATTTTCATTTTTATAAATTTATACAGATAATAAAAAATGTCAAATTGGATATATTTGCAATCTAACATGTAATTCTAATGATTCTGGTCATACATTTTCTTAATCTTTATAGTTAATAAAAGTGAAAGCTATAAGAATTTTATGTTTCAGAGCACTGACACTGTTGTTGGGGATTTTTGCCTGTGTGGTGTGGTTTCTGGAGGTTTACATGCTTTTGCACAGGGACTACCAGAATATGTTATAATTATGACAGAACTTTAATGCTCTATTGTACATCAGTGTGACTCACTCAGGCAGATATATACCCTTCTTCTAGGACTATATGAATTTTTAATGTTATTTTTTTCATGTGGTGTGTGTGTGTGTGTGTGTGTGTGTGTGTGTGATTTCTTCAATGCAATGTTTAGAAAATCAATGGGGCTCAGAAAGGCAGAATTCATGTCCTCCAGAAACAGGACTCTGATAGGTTTTTCATTCTCATCATGACCTAAGCACGTATACACAAGGGCAACAATAACTGAGGTCAGTGGGCTTCTAGTCCACAGAGACTCACACAAACACACATTCACACACATACGTATTTATGTATAGGAATAATCAATTGCAGAAAAGATGATGAATTTAAGAAGAAATACGGAGTAAGAAATGAGTTGGAGTAGAAAAGATAGAAAAACCACATAAAATCAAGACACATGACAGGAAATCTCAAAAATAAATGGGAACTGAGACTAAAAGTGTAGTACTTGACCCTCAAGATAGTCAACTTCCTGTGGATTCAGCTTGAACATATACTAACGCTGTTCTTTTTATTTACTACCGCAATATTATAGTTGAGAAGCTAAGATAGGTGTGGGAACACAGCCTGTTCCTACTATAAGATAAAGAAAATATGTATCAAAGCAGTATGGAAAGACAGATTTAATGCAATAACCTTTTCTTTTTGCTCCAAGCAACAGGTACTGATAGATCATTTTATCTGGGATCTGAAGACGGAGTTAAGTCCATTTTAAACCCGTAACGTTAAGTAGTGTAGTATAAAGCAAGATTGCTTTTTCTGAGAATGGAAAGGTTATTTAACACAGAACACTCCCTAGGAATTAGTTAATGACTTGGTAAAATTTACCAGTGTGAAGACAATAATGGTTTCCTTCCCCAGATGTGTGCCATAGATAAAGCATCAGAAAGAATCCCAGGGCCAGAAACAGAACTGCAACCTTGGGCTATCACCTATTACCTACAGCATTAATTTTGGCTGGTTGCAATGGTCTCAGCCCATGGGACAATTCAGAGTAGCACCATCATGATCCTACTCCAGAACTGTGCTAGCATATTAAATCATTATTCAGTGTAATCAAGGGACCTTATAGAGGTAGTAGTGATTCCCAGTAGTACCCAACTGAGAATTCACCATCTACATCGGGAGTTCAGCATTACAATAATAAAAAGATTAGATTTTTAGTCTATTTTTATTTTAAAAAATATTAATTTATTATTAATTTATGTAGGTCTTTGCACATAACTGTGACTACAGAGGCCAGGAGAGGGCTGCTGGGTTTATGACCAGATGTGAAATGCCTGAGCAGGTGCTGGGAACTGGAATCTGGTCTTAAGAAAGGGCAATCACTGCCCCCAATCCCTAAAGCTACTTTTGAGAGCTTAAACTTCTTTTTTTTTAACATATATTTTATTATGAGATGGTACCACAGTGTCAATAAAAGCATTTAAGTCAGGGTGCTTTATTCACAGAAGTTAATTTACTGGGAATTGCTTTTAAGCACTCTGATAACAAAGTGTCCCACTTTTGAGTAAGAACAGGTATACCAGGTACTTACACTCATTTAGAAAATGAAGCAGCTCTTTCCCGTCATCAGCCAAATTTGCAGAGCAAAAAAGCATCACATTTATTGATTCTGAAGTAAATGGCGGTCCTGAGAAGCTGTTTTCTATTTTTGTCATGGGAATTGCAGCCCTGAGATGGCACTGATTGTCCTGGATTTATATTATATTTTTTGCCTTGGAAAGTAATCAATTACATTCCAAAACAATTAATTTATCAATTTTCTGGCCCTTAGTAGATTAACTAAATAATAAGTCATTTTTTGTCATTTATTTTTTTAAGTAGAACTATTGACATACTAGAAAATATTAAAATGTCACAAGTTTGTACTATTAAAACTAGTTGTTTTTTTTTTAAAAAAAAAACCCATTCACAAAGTGAATGCCAATCTAACTGAAGCTAAAATGTTTGACACTAAATGGACATAACAGTTGTGGTGAATGGAAGGACATGGGAGGAGTCAGAAAGGAAAATGTAAGAAAATATTCAAATTAAAAGTAAAGGAATAAAATCATATTCTATTATAGAAAACTATGTATAAAAATATAAACGAAGGTTACTGAGGTTTTATATTTTCAGTGTGAATCTTGTATGTATATAATCAAAAGACAGGTATATTCTGGAAATATAGTCTGAATGGTATGATAAATTTTTAAAATTTTTAATTATATTTTTATGCATGAAACATTTTTATAAAATTTAAAATTATATTGGAAAATTAAAAATTCTCTTCCTAAGTATGGTAATAAATTACACTTAAATAATATAGAATTATAAGGGAAATATTTGGTGTGCACTGGATTCTACTTTCTACTACCCTCTCTCTCTCTTTCTGCGTATGTGTGTGTTTGTGTGTGTGTACATTTTATAATTAATGAAAAATCTACAATTCTAATTGTGAATTAAAAAAATAGAAGATTAAGAAAACTAATATTTTCCTATGGGATCACTTCTCATGAAAAAAAAATATCTTTTTGAAATAGAAAATTGGTATTTGCAATTCCTAAAAACCCAAGGAAGATTTATAGGCTTCTAGTGACACTATTCATCTTTTACTTGCAAATATTTTTCCCATTTTTAATAAAAATCATTTCCCATAATGGTATTTTGTGTTCAATAAATATTATACTTGCTCGGGGTAGAAATAATCCCAAACTTGTAAAGCACATTTTTAACATTAAAGTTTCTCATCTCTCCCGAGATTTATTTCAAAGGCAGAATTCAAATGAGCTCTGTACTTGGTAAACAATTGAGAACTGCCTGTGTTCTAAGTCTCTCTGTGTCAGATGTAGAAGAAGAGGTGACTGCCAGGATGTTGTAGGCCGTGGTCTCCGCATGTACTTTAGAACATTCAGACTGCTCTCTGCAGACTTGGTTGCTAGGCTCCATTCCCAGTTCTATCATCAAGCGAAAGTACCAGGGACAGCAGCTCTCAGTAGACAAAGACTGATATGGTGTAGCAAGTCGGGCCCTGAATGGCTTTGCCGTGAAAGAAAATCAAGCATAGCATCCTATCAATACCTTAAGAATGATTCCTCTAAACGCCAGCTCTGCCCACTGAAGTGGACTTGGAGTAAGAGTTCTGAAATTACTGCTTAATCCAAGACGCCGAAGACGTATTTTTGTTTTGTCATTTTCCCAAGAGGGATAATCTCCGCTTGACAGTGAAATGCATTAGAAGCACCTCAAGTAATCTTTTGGCGAAATAGTGCTGTAAATACTTAAACCTTGAGAAATACCTTAGGTAGATAATAATAGATCAAATTATAAATGTATTTAACTTTTTTCATAGCTTGGATTTACTATAATTTTAATTATTTGTGATTCTTCCTTAAAGGCAGTGTGTGTTTGTTACTTAGCCAGTTAATCTTTTAACCATATCTATCTGTATACATTGTGTGTATTCATGGATAAGTACCATACATGTTATCATTGGCCCTTATACCCCTTCGTAAACAAACTGTGTTTTGTTCCTTTTGGGCCAGTCAAATATTTCTAGAATACTGAATTAGAAGAAGTAAGATAAAATGGATTTTTTTTCCATCCCAGGGCTGTTTCCTCATTCCAAGCAGCACTTCATATTGATCTTCTTCTATTTCTAATTTTGTTGCCACTGATTGAGCTGAGCTCTAAATCTTCTGATGGCTTACACACTGTTAGGATGCTACATTGCTACCAGAAGCGCAATGTAGCAATGTTCTCATTTTAAACTCTAATTTGGTCTTATTTGCAGCAAATTAAGGTCCCTGGAGTGGCATTTTAGTACCAAAATGCTTTAATATATGTCTTTCTTTACTCACCTACACAGAAACCAAGGTCTATATGATCAATATAAATGTGTGCCATAGACAAAAGAAAAAAATAGCACATGAAAAGACAACTATGTAAATTATGCTCATATTCATTCCCTGAATATCCACATTTGGGAAAAAAACATTTATATTTTTCTTGATTTTCTTATTTAATATTTGTGTGGGTTTCTTTGTCTCTCCATTGTCCTACTGCTTCCCCACCACCCACCTCTCACCTCTGTGTGTAAGTGTGTGTGTGTGTGTGTGTGTGTGTGTGTGTGTAAAGATGGCCAAAGTGACCCACTGAAGGACAGAGGACAATTATGAAAATTCAGTTGTCTTCTTCTACTTTTTTGTAGCTTCTGGGTATTGAGCTCACGATGCTAGCTTTTTATGGCAAATTATGCTTTACCCTTTGAGGCATGAGAATGGCTCAGGAGATGTTTTAAAGTAAACACTCACTAATACATATACATATATATATATATATGCATTTGCAGATGGACACATATTAAAAGTTGTGAGTAAAACATTAAGAAATATCAGATTGTGGGCCTAGAGAGATGACTCAATGATTAACATTCAGGCCTTTACAGCCATTGAAGCAGGACATTCTCCCCAAGCATGGTTGGATACCATAAAAAGCTAAAATGATACGCTCAGGATGCGAGGCTAAGCACTGCACTCAGGGTCAGCCGCTTTGGACCCAGAGAAGAGCATGTCTGATTGCATGCGGGTTGATGCCCCAGGTCCCGCCTCTGAGAAAAAGGTATCGGACGGTCTGATGCTCTTTGGGTGGAGGACACCTAAATGAACATCTGTACAAAGTCCCAATTTATTTCTAATATCAGAGATCAGACCTCTACTCTTGCCTGATGCGTCTAAAACAAAAAGGGGGAACTGTAGAGAGCTGCGGAATGCTATGCCTTAAAGATGGAGCTGGTTTCTGCCTTCCACCTTCCCGATGGTGAGTGCTCTCTGTCACGAACAACTCCACATTTGGCTAAGGCCGAGGATCTGGCTTGCTTCCATGTATGTGGACCTATCTGCATTGCCCCCGTGGCACGCCTGGGTTGGCTACCCAGAGGCTATTTAAGCTGTGGGCTGGCTTTCCCCGGGGTCCGAGGATTGTTCAATGTTCCTGAATAAACTGCATTGAAAAAAAAAAAAAAAAAAAAAAAAAATAGAATTAATAGACCCAAGTTCTGTTTGTAGAGCTTGCATCTGTTGGTTTGCGATCACCTGTGATTCAACCCAAAGAAGTCTGTCTTCCCTGGCTTCCACAGGCTTCTGAATGCCTGTGCGTATACCTACATATAGATAGGTATATCTATATGTATACACATGTGTATACACAAAATATTTCAGGATTATAAAAAATAATGTAGACAAATATTCAAAATAAAAATAGTAGATGAAAGAAATGATATTATAAAAGGAATTTATCTAGACTATCTCCATAAATTATTTATGTCAAACACTGGTGAATTGTAGAAAAGGGGATTTTTCTATAAGAATAAACCTACTCTGTTTTGTCTTTGTTCTGAAATAAGCTTCATTAATAATTTTTATTTATTTTTAATTTGTGAAAGAACGTTGTACTAGTTGCATCAATTATTGGGCATTTATGTGTCAAAAACAAATTGTCATTTATTTCTATTGCACTATTCAGACATTTTGAAGAATGCTAAGCTAGAAGAAATAAGTTAAAACAGATTTGTGTCTTAAACAGGTACTGACCAAATCCACCACACTTTTTCCACAGCACGTTGTCAACCATTCCCCCCAGTCTTCCAACTCCGAGTGAACTATTTCAGGCTGCTGCACTCACCTTATATGTATCCCACATATGAAATCAATAGGCCATGATAACAGTAAAAAACAAAGACATCCTACTGTAAGTCCCCCTCTTCTTTAATTCCTTTTGGGTAGCTTTGCTCATTACACAGCTATAATAAAAGTCTACTTTTCCTTCTACCATTTTTATTTTTATATAAATCTAATATCTACTGCCTCCTTAGCATGTCCTATTGGTTGCTTTAGATTGATCAAAACCTTTGATGACTGTACCTTTTTATTAGTAACTCCTAGAAAGAAAATAAAAAGATAAAATATAGAAGCTCGTCTTTTTTTTTAAATCCTAAACAACTTCAGCCTAACTGTAAAAGCATAACTTATAAATACAAGATATATTAGAGAATGATTTAGCTACAAAACTTAGACTCACCAAGACTGATTTTTTTCAAGGTTGTCAAATAGGAATGAACCAAACATTATGAACGTGACTTTTATATATGGCTTTCCTGGTTGTTTCAATACTGTTCTTACTATTTGTAGTTTATTATTAAAAAATTCCATTTGCATTTGAAAAACACACACACATGGTTCTCAGTGATGGGAGATGTCCTGGTGGCTAAGAGTATACACTTCTCTGGCAGAGGGCCTGAGCTGAGTTGCCATATTGAGTTGGGCAGGTCTATCACTCCAATTCTAGCAGGAGCTGAGGATTTCAATGTGCTCCTCTGCCTTCTGTGGACATAAGCCCTCATGTGTGCATGCCCCCACATACCTACACATGATTTAAAAATTATACATTAACATGCTTGCCCAATTATTTGAGGCTCATAAGGAGGAAATGACCAAGTCTTTCAAAGAGATGGCCAGTCATTTGGAGGCAAAGAAAGAAGAAATAGACAATATCCTTAAAGAAACACAGGCAAACATAGCCAAACAAATAGATACACAAGTAGAGGAAAAATTAGTGGCATATAAGAAGGAAATGAAAAAAGAAAGAAATAGAGGCCATCGTAGAGAGACAGGAATCCAAATTCAAACACATGAAAGAAATGGAGCAAGGCATGAAAACAGAATTAGAATCAATAAAGAAAACACAAAATGAGAAAACCCTTGAGCTGGAGAACTTGGAGAAAAGATCAGGAACCACAAAAGTAAGCATCACCAACAGAATACAAGAGATGGAAGAGAGAATCTCTGGAGCTGAAGACGCACTTGCAGAAATGGATACTTCTCTCAAAGAAAAAGTAAAATCAGAAAAGTTCCAATCACAAAATATCCAAGAAATCAAGGATGCTATGAAAAGACAAAATCTAAGAATAATAGGAATTCACGAAAAAGAAGACTCCAGACTCCAAGGTCCAGAAAATATTTTCAAGAAAATCATAGAAGAAAATTTTCCCAACTTAAAGAAAGAGATGTCCATAAATATACAAGAGGCCTACAGAACTCCAAATAGACTAGACCAGAAAAGAAACACATCACGTCACATCATAGTCAAAACACTAAATCTACAGAACAAAGAAAAGATATTAAAAGCAGCAAGGGAAAAAGGCCAAGTAACATATGAAGGTAGACCTATCAGAATCACACCGGACTTCTCATCAGAAACTATGAAAGCCAGAAGGGCCTGGGCAAGTATCATGGAGACTCTAAGAGATCACAAATGTCAACCCAGACTACTATACCCTGCAAAGCTTTCAATCAACATAGATGGAGAAAACAAAATATTCCATGACAAAACTAAATTTACACAATATCTACACAGCAAACCATCCCTACAGAAGATACTAGAAGGAAAACTCCAATCCAATGAAAACAAATTCACCCAAGAAAACAGGGCATACAGATAAGATCCCTACAAAATTGAAAAGAAAACAAGCAATGAAACAGGGTTAGATCACCGACTCCATTACAAAAGGAACTAACATGCATTGGTCACTATTATCTATCAATATCAATGGACTCAGCTCACCAATAAAAAGACACAGGCTAACAGAATGGTTAAGGAAACAAGATCCAACATTCTGTTGCATCCAAGAAACACACCTATGCAACAAAGATAAACACTGGCTCAGAGTAAAGGGCTGGAAAACAGTTTTCAAGCAAATGGTTCCAGAAAAGAAGCTGGAGTAGCCATCCTAATATCTAATAAAATAGACTTTCAACCCAAGTTAATCAAAAAAGATAAGGAGGGCCACTATATTCTCATCAAAGGAAAAATCCACCAAGAGGACATCACAATCTTGAATATCTATGTCTCAAATACAAGAGCACCGACATTAGTAAATGAAACATTATTAAAGCTTAAATCATACATTGATCCTAATACCTTAATAGTGGGAGACTTCAACACTCCACTCTCACCAAGGGACAGATCAACTAGACAGACACCAAATAGGGAAATAAAAGCACTCACAGAATCCCTAAATCAAATGGACCTAATAGACGTCTACAGATCGTTTCACCCAAACTCAAAAGAGTACACCTTTTCAGCACCGCATGGAACCTTTTCCAAAATAAGCCATCTAGTGGGTCACAAAGCAAGCCTCAACTCAACAGATACAAAAGGATTGAAATAATCCCTTGTATACTATCTGACCACCATGGACTAAAGCTAGACATCAACAACAACAGAAACAACAAAAAGCTGACACGCACATGGAAACTGAACAACTTACTACTCAATGACAGCTGGGTTAAGGAAGAAATAAAGAAAGAAATTAAAGACTTCCTAGAATTCAATGAAAATGAAGGCACAACATACCCAAATTTATGGGACACATTGAAAGCAGTGCTCAGAGGAAAATTTATAGCACTAAGTGCCTGCAAGAAGAAATTTGTAACATCACATACAAACAAATTAATGGCTCAACTGAAAACCCTAGAAAAAAAAAAGAAGCAGATACACCCAAGAGGAGCAGAGAGCTGGAAATAATCAAACTAAGGGCTGAAATCAATCAACTAGAAACAAATAAAACTATCCAAAGAATCAATGAAACAAAAAGCTGGTTCTTTGAGAAAATCAACAAGATAGACAAACCCTTAGCCAAACTAACTAAAAAGCAGAGAGAAACTATCCAGATCAGCAAAATCAGAAATGAAAATGGGGACATAACCACAGACACTGAGGATATCCAAACAATTATTAGATCATACTACAAAAGCCTATATGCCACAAAATTTGAAAAATCTAAATGAAATGGATAATTTTCTTGAAAGATTCCATCTACCAAAACTTAGTCAAGATCAGGTAGAAAGACTGAATAGCCCTATATCTCCCAAGGAAATCGAAGCAGTCATTAACAGTCTCCCCTCCAAGAAAAGCCCTGGACCAGATGGCTTCAGCACAGAATTCTACAAGACCTTCAAAGAAGTGCTAACTCCAATTCTCCTCAAGCTATTCCACAAAACACAAACAGAAGGAACACTACCAAACTCATTCTATGAAGCCACAGTCACATTAATACTTAAATCACACAAAGACCCAACAAAAAAGAGAACTTCAGGCCTATCATTCTTAAGAACATTGACGCAAAAATACTCAATAAAATACTTGCAAACCGAATCCAAGAACATATCAAAGATATCATCCACCACGACCAAGTAGGCTTCATCCCAGGCATGCAAGGGTGGTTCAACATACAGAAATCCATCAATGTAATCCACTACATAAACAAACTGAAGGAGAAAAACCACATGATCATCTCCTTAGATGCTGAAAAAGCATTTGACAAAGTCCAACACCCATTCATGTTTAAAGTCTTGGAGAGATCAGGGATACAAGGCACATACCTAAAGATAGTAAAGGCAATATACAGCAAGCCTATAGCTAACATCAAGCTCAATGGAGAGAAACTTAAATCAATCCCACTGAAATCAGGGACAAGACAAGGCTGTCCATTGTCCCCATATCTCTTCAACATAGTACTTGAAGTCCTAGCCAGAGCAATAAGACAACTAAAGGAGATCAAGGGGATACAAATCAGAAAGGAAGAGGTCAAAGTGTCACTATTTGCAGATGATATGATAGTATACATGAGCGACCCCAAAAATTCAACCAGAGAACTCCTTCAGCTGATAAACACCTTCAGCAAAGTGGCAGGATACAAAATCAACTCAAAAAAATCAGAAGCCCTCCTATATACCAAAGACAAAAAGGCTGAGAAAGAAATTAGGGAAACAACACCCTTCACAATAGCCACTAATAACATAAAGTACCTTGGTGTGACTCTAACCAAGCAAGTGAAAGACCTGTTTGAGAAAAACTTGAAGTCTCTGAAGAAAGAAATCGAAGAAGATATCAGAAGATGGAAAGATCTCCCGTGCTCATGGATTGGTAGGATTAACATTGTAAAAATGGCCATACTGCCAAAAGCAATCTACAGATTCAATGCAATTCCCATCAAAATACGAACTCAATTCTTTTCAGACCTTGAAAAAAAGATTCTCAGCTTCATATGGAGAAACAAAAAACCCAGAATCTCCAAAACGATCCTGTACAACAACATATCATCTGGAGGTATCTCCATCCCTGATCTCAAGCTGTACTACAGGGCAACAGTAATAAAAACTGTATGGTATTGGCATAGAAACAGAAAGGAGGATCAATGGAACCACATAGAAAACCCAGAAATAAATCCACACACCTATGAATACTCGATATTTAACAAAGAAGCCAAATCCATTCAATGGAAAAAAGACAGCATCTTCAACAAATGGTGCTGGACCAACTGGATGTCTACATGCAGAAAAATGAAAATAGATCCATATTTATCACCCTGCACAAAACTAAAGTCAAAGTGGATCAAAGACCTCAACATAAAACCAGATACCCTAAATCAATTGGAAAAAAAAGTGGGGAACAGCCTAGAACTCATTGGCACAGGAGACAACTTCCTGAACAAAACACCAACAGCACAGGCTCTAAGAACAGCAATCAATAAATGGGACCTCATGAAACTGAAAAGTTTCTGTAAAGCAAAGGATACCGTCATCAAAACAAAACGACTGCCTACAGATTGGGAAAGAATTTTCACTAACCCTTTATCTGACAGAGGACTAATATCCAGTATATACAAAGAACTAAAGAAGCTGAAAAGCAGCAAACCAAGTAATCAAATTAAATAATGGGGAACAGAGCTAAACAGAGAATTCTCGACAGAGGAATATCGAATGGCAGAGAAACACTTAAAGAAATGCTAATCCTCATTAGCCATCAGGGAAATGCAAATCAAAACGACCCTGAGATATCACCTCACACCCATCAGAATGGCCAAGATGAAAAACTCAAGTGACAACACATGCTGGAGAGGTTGTGGAGAAAGGGGAACCCTCCTCCACTGCTGGTGGAAATGTAAACTGGTACGACCACTCTGGAAAGCTATCTGGCACTTTCTAAGACAATTAGGAATAGTGCTTCCTCAAGACCCAGCTATACCTATATATACCTATATATACTTTAGGTATATACCCAAAGTTCGTTCAAGTACACAAAAGGGTTACTTGCTTAACCATGTTTATAGCAGCTTTATTTGTAATAGCCAGAACCTGGAAACAACCCAGATGTCCATCAATGGAGAAATGGGTACAGAAATTGTGGTATTTTTACACAATGGAATACTACTCAGCAATCAAAAAGGAGGAAATCATGAAATTTGCAGGCAAATGGTGGGATCTAGAAAAGATCATTCTGAGTGAAATATCCCAGAAGGAGAAAGACAAACATGGGATATACTCACTTATATAGACCTATAAGATATGATAAACATAATGAAATCTATACACCTAAAAAAGATAATCAATTGAGCGGACATGGGGTAAGATGATCAATCCTCGTTTAGAAAGACAGATGGGATGTGCATTGAACGTATGACAGGAGTCTACTTAGCGCATCTGAAAGACTCTAACTAGCAGTGTTTTAAAAGAAAAGACTCATGACCAAACCTTTGGCAGAGTACAGGGAATCATAAGAAAGAAGGGGAGTTAGTCTGATGGGGAAAGGATAGGAGCTCCACAAGGACCAAATATATCTGGGCACAGAGTCTTTTCTGAGACTGACATTCAACCAAGGACCATGTATGGATATAACCTAGAACCTCCGCTTAGATGTAGCCTGTGGTAGCTCAGTAAACAATTGGTTTCCCAAAGTGAGGGGAACAAGGACTATTTCTAACAGGAACTCAATGACTGGCTCTTTGGTCTCCCCACCCCCGAAGGGAGGAGCAGTCCTGTTAGGCCACAGAGGAGGGCTTTGCAGCCAGTCCTGAAGATACCTGATAAAACAAGATCAGATGAATGGGGAGGAGGTCCCCCCTATCAGTGGACTTGGAAAGGGGCATGGTGGAGATGAGGGAGGGAGGGAGGGACTGGGAGGGAATGAGGGATCGGGACATGGCCGGGGTTCAGATTTAATAAAATGTAACTGATAAAAATAATAATAATAATAAAATAAATAAAACTGAAAAAAATTATGGAAAAACAAAACAAAACAAAACAAAAAAATAATACATTAAAAACATAAAAAGCTCATACATATTATAGACACACAACTGGATCTGACAACATGAGAAAAGTGGATGAAACTTGGTTATAAATTGTAAGTAAAAGTTGACTATTTAGCGTTACTCTTTTTTGTCATTACAATAAAAATAAAATTCTGCATTCAAAATACGACATTGGAAGAAAAGAGTTCTATGAGATCCTCTCCGTCATATATACATATATGTATGTATATATATATATATATATCTTAAGATTTTTTTATGAAGAAAATACACAATGATTTCATTCACTCACAAATGTACCTTTGATTTTGCCTTCTTCATAGCAATATGTTATTTATAATTTCTAAAATTTCAGTCAAAAGTGGAACACATTTAATATAGAAATAATTGAATGCAGAAGCATAAAGTATAAGTCTAATACTGCTTAATGAACTGGATGCATAATGCTGTATTTATAACAAAACACATGGTTAGGCTTTTAAAAGATTTCCCAGCACACCTGTGCATTTTTCTAAAAACTAGCCTGTTCCTCTAATTCTTCATCCTAAATATGTACATTTACTGATGCTGTTTCCAAACTTTAGAGCAGACATACTTCTGTTGTTTCATACAGCATGAGAAAGCCTGAGGTTTTTTTTTTTTTTTTTTGTGATAGTTTATACTTTCTATTGGAACAACCATATATATATATATATATATATATATATATATATATTTCTTAATGTAAATAGCTATAGCATATATTTATTTGCTTGAACTTATCATCAATTTTGAAATGACTTAATATTTTGAAACATAGCATATTTCATTATAATATGAAATAACATAGAGCAGTTTAACTTCCTAGCTAACTAACTTAAAGTTTTATATTTTTAGAAAAATCAAACAAATTACATTAAAAAATAGTTAGTTGTAATAATATATTTGCCAGTGTGGATTCAAACCTTACTTTGAATGATGTAACAAATTGAAACATACTCATTATTTCTCTGGAAGTTGAATAAAATATGCTCCTAAAATCTGTGTTCTTTCTCTTTCTCTCTCTCTCTCTCTCTCTCTCTCTCTCTCTCTCTCTCTCTCTCTCTCTCTCTCTCTCACACACACACACAAACACAAACACATTTAAACTTGCTCCTCATTTAAAATTGGACATCACCAGGATAGCACGGTATACTGAGTCAGCTAAGCAGAGATCGCAGAGACTGGCTTGGCAAGCAGAGGCCATTCAGAGCCTACATCAGATCCTCTGCTTATGTTACGGCTGTTACCTCCATGGTTTTGTGGGACTCCTAATGGAGGGTGTGGGGGTGTCCCTGGCTCTTTTCTTGCTCTTGAGACTCTTTCACTACTGGATTACCATGTCCAGCTTTTGCCTTCTCTTATCCTTTTTCTTTTTCTCTGTTATCTCTTGGAGGCCTGCTCTTTTCTGAAGGGAAACTCAGTGGGAGTGGATCTGGGGGAAAAGGGAGGCAGTGGATGAGCTGGGAGGTCTGAGGGGACTAGAAACTGTGGTCTGGATGGTTTGTATTAAAGAAGAATATATATATATATATATATATATATTTCTTTTTAATAAATTCTTCTTTCATACAATGCATTCAGACCACAGTTTCCTATCCCTCCATTACTCCCAACTTTCCCACTACTTCCCACCAGGGGACAGAAGCTGAGACTCACAGCCAAACTTTGGGTAGAGCTCAGGGAGTCTTATGGAAAAGTTGGGGAATGAAAGGACTCAGAGAGGGCAGGAGCTCCACAAGAAGACCAACCGAAAAACACACCTGTGCCCAAAGATGAGGGAGAGGTGGGGACCTTGCAGGAACTAATGTACCAACCAAGGAAAATGTACAGAAAAGACCTAGGCCTCCTGCTCAGATATAGCCTATAGGCAGCTCAGTCCCCTCCTGTAGGGACCAGGGGTTCTTGCTAAAATAGACTGTGCAGCCTGCTCTGTGATCACTTCCCCTGATGAGTTGGCCTTGACAAGCCATAGGGGAAGAGGATAATAGGCAGTTGGTAAAGGAAGAGAGTATCCCCTCTCTGAGGAATAATGGAAGGGGAATAGGGAAAGAGTGAGGGATAAAGGGACCAGAAGGAGAAGAGGGAGATCAATAAGATTGAGATGTAAAGTAAATCAATTAAAAAAATAAAGAAAAAAAGAACTAACACCAGCTAGGTAAATATCAAAGACAGTATTTTCTGTGGAAGCATCAGGACATGCATTTAATCCCCAGAGCCTACATAAAAATGTTGCATGTTCTAATGAGTGCTTATTATAATCCTAGCACAGGGAAACATCAGTTAGGAAGATAACCTGAGCTCTCTCACTAGATATCATAAACTAGTTAGTGAGTGGTACTGTGTCTCAAAGTGGTGTATGGTTCCTGAGGAATAACACACACACACGCATATACAACACACAGAGAGAGAGAGAGACAGAGACAGAGACACACAAAATCCTACAGAAACACAGAGACAGACAGAGAGACAAAGAAGGAAAAAGAAAGAGAGAAGGGTAAGAAAGAGAAGAGTCAGAGACAGAGACACATAAAGACCACAAAAACATACTCATGTTCACACAAAAATAATAAATAATTAATGGGATAATACTGGGTAATTGCCATGAAAATAAACTGTTGAATAAATTCAAAGCTACCAACATCTAAAGTCCTGCCAATTAGGCATATTGGAGTTAAAGAGCTAAAAGGTCTATTCAGGCCCTTATGTTAGATATCATTTCTAACATAAATTTACACAGTTACTCTGGAAAGCCATGTGGTTAACCTAGGTAGTTATCCTGGTTATACCCCAAAGACAGAAAAATAGTTATTTTTTTCTAATTTTTATAGCTTAGAGTCTGCAGTTAGGAAGCAGAATGCACGGCCCTCAATAGAGAAGACAGTAAAATCATGATACTCCACATGTATCTGAAGACTTTGCTCTGGGCTCTTAAGCATCCATTAGGAAAAGAATGAGAGAATTATAATTATTTAACCATAACCTGTTATGGCAACAGGAAATAAGCCTAACTTTGCAGAAGTTTCAAGAGCAGAAGAGCTCTGTAAGAATTGCTGTGAGCAGCAGATGAAGACACCAACTGGAGGCCACGTCACAGGATCACAGAGCACTGCTAAGACACAGCTAAAGTTGGAAACTACACCTGCACAGAGGTACTTTTGCTCTACCCAGAACACACAACCATCTGAAAGCAGAGACAGAGAAACAGATGGTGAGATGGATGAAAGTAAGCCGTGTATCGGAAGGCTTCAGAATTACACCCGAGGAATGAAGTATGTGGTTATATTTACATACAGCGAATGCCTATGCCATGGCTTGGAGAAAATAAGAAAGAAAGAAAAACTATGCTTTGAAAGAGAGAGGAGAAACAGTAGATCTGTTTGAAGGACTGCCTTTTTTTTTCCTTCTAGTTTGTTTATTTATTCATAGGATAAATTGAAGATAAATCATTCAATAGCGACAGGATGTTTTTCAAGCAAGAAGGAAATCTAGAAACTATATATTAGAGAGCTCTGGATTTAATTCAGAGACTGTACTCAATGAAACTGTCAGGAATGTTTGCGGAACACTACTGATATTATGCTCAGGTGTACACTTGTAGAAATCACAAACACATGCACACATGCACACATACACACACACAAGCACACATACACATATACACACATGCACACATACACACACCCATGAAAACATATGCAAATATACATACTTATGCCATAAACAAGTCCATTAAAAATATTGAACTTTTATGATTTTTTGGAATTCCTTTCAGAGAAAGAGGTACTACTTCTATCAAGTTTTAAGACTTTTGCCTAAGTTAAAAGTCAGAGACTTGAGGGCAAATTTATTCATCTCTACAGCCCTGAAACTCCTCAGCCATTCTTTGTTGCATTCTGTTTCACATGTAGCACAAATAATAATGTTACAATGACAGATTGAAATATGGGCAATGTGGTTGACTCATAAACCTAATCCAAGATTAGGTTTCCAGACCATATTATTTTTCCACTTTTATTCCTTTATGGGTCATTTGACATCTGATGCTGTTACCCCTACTATTCCTCATTCTGTCATTTGCCATAGCTTTTCATATATATTACAAACCTACAATTGCTTTATATGACTTCAGCATCCAAATGAATTATTCGCCAAGCATCTTATTTTCTTGATTCTTTGAATCTCAGTGAACTTTCCAATCTGACTCTACTTCTGACTTGACTTCACAGAGAATTTCACATTGAAAATTCTATCTTCCCATACTGAGCAGAAAACTCCCATCTCTTCCTTTGTGAATTGATGCCATCAGATGCTAGATTGCTGCACTTTCACGTGCCTAACTTTGTAGGGATTTCCGTGGCACCCATATATCTGGTTATATTCATTGTTATCTTTTTTTTCCAGATTTTCATTATAGTAGCTTAGTTATGAACTACAACAATTTCTTCAAAATTAATTTTCAGTTTATTCACCACTTTTAATGTTCACCTTTCAAAAAAAAATAAACCAGTAGACAATTCTTTTAAAACTAATAGACTTTCATAGCACACACCATTTTTCCATCTGAATCTAAGCCACATCTACTACCAATAAATAAAAATTTCCTAACTTTCTTTCATACAAAGATTTTCCTTTTTGTTGGTTGACTGATTATCATATCCTTATCTTAACTCTTTGACTTAATTTTTTTTAACTTTGTAAGTCTCAATTTTTCCAACATTTAGCTATGCTTAATTTTCCTGAATATAGATATTTAATAAAGATGCTTCAGGATTCCTCATATTTTACTTTACCTAGCATTTTTACTCATTTAAAATGTGCACTCAGTATTCCAAAAGTAAAGTTTCTTCCAACAAAATCATCATCATTAATGCCAATGATGGATTCTTATGGATTTGACATAGTTCTAATCTTTGCTCAACTAAAATCTGCTTTTTGATGCATTTTACAGGTTTTCTTCCCTTGACTTATCCAATACTCTCAGAGTTCTGCTAACAGTTCTCTCTTATTTACAGTCCATGCTATGACTCAGTATCAAATAATGATAACAAGACTATAATGGGAAGATTATTTTCCCAAATCCCTTCCATGATGAGATGAATGGATTAATTCAAGGGACTGAACTCATGAGGTATCCCCCAACCCTTAGCATCTTAAAGATTTTACTTTGCTGCAGAGAACAATCTCATGTGAGGTCATTCAATATGTAATCTCTGAAGCAGAGCTCTAGATCAAATAGATGAGGACCCAACAATCCTATGTCTACACATTGGCATAGTTCTCTGACTTCACGAATGTGGTCATACTCATAAATAATTATGATGCAAGGAAAGAGAAAGGCACATATAAAAGAGCAATATAAATCCAAAGCCTAAGAAGTAGTTTTAAATTTTTCATCTGTTAGAAAATAAAAATCTACTATATATGTATGATTATGTTAGAATAGTCATCTTTTGCTTATAGTTCAATTTTCTCAACTCCACAAAATAATTTATAATGACATTTAGCTAAAATATTCTCTGATAAATACCTCTACAAGGAGGCACACACGCACACACACACACACACACACACACACTCTAACACACATACACATATCCATTTAAATGGGATGAAGCTTAAGTACATTTTATTTTATATTTATACTTACTAGATTATCTTTTTTTGTATTAAAGTAAAACTGTCTCTATGGCTTCTGTGATGGTTCAATGGATGAAGTGCTTATTTATACAGAAGCAAACAAACAAAAAGAGAAATATATGTATATTTATACATATATTTACCTAGCAATAATAATAAAAGATAATGAAGCTAACAACTTGAGTGATGAGGTCTGATGGGAGGGATTTCACGTAGAGGAATTGAGGGGGTTGAGAGTAGAAAAGGAGAGAAAGACTTATAATTCTATTAAGATGTTTTAAAAGGTGTGGGTGTTTGCACACACATACTTGTGTAAGTGAAACTTTATTTGAGGGGTAGAAAGGAAATTTTTGCAAATACTGTTGGCTGTAATATCCAAAGTAATGATTGGTTTCACTCTCATTAAACTACACTCAATACTTAGTAAATTGTTCAATATCTGACCTTTAAATTTAGTTTGCAATTTATTTGAGGTAGGTTAAGAAGCCCTTAAATCATCCACATAAGATCTGGGCAAATCTCCTAACTAAAATACAACCAGTACCATCTTTCCTAATTGGATAATAAATAAAATGTCTTTTAAGGTGAAAAGCTCTTTGGCTCTTTATCTATCTTTTTCTTCGAGATCTACTTTGGATTTTCCTGGTTTAAGACCCAAAGAAAGTTATATTGAGCTTTTATTGGTAATTCTATGTATACATGTTTAATACATTGGAGCTATTTCTTGGTTCAGGACCTGGGGTAGGCACACTCAGTTTGACAATGAGTATTTCCTGTCTCCAGCTCTAAGCATCTGTGGTGTATGCTGCTTTTGCATGGCTGCCCATACATCTTCTGCTCCTCTATACAATGTGGAAAGAATAACTCTTCTTTGCCACCACCTCGCCTTAGTTGCCTTTGTGTGTGCCAGTACGAACTCTGGCACCATGTTTTCTTCCTGTGCAATCAAGCCTAGTTGATAATGCTGCCTTCCTGTGTGTGTGCTTTTGTGCATTCTGGTTGCATGTTTCTTTGTGTTTTCAGGTTGCTTAAGGCTGCAGTTACCTTGATTATAATCTACATAGTTTCCAACAGGACTACACTCTTACCCTATCTTACTTTCTTCCTTATTTGAGGACAGAAGATAGATAATATAAAATTCTGGGTTCAGGTACAAGCTGGGATGGGAAAGGAGGTGAACCATTATGTCACAGATGATTATATTTAGTAATTATATAATATTTTCTTTCCCATCAAAGTATTTTTTGAGCCTTGAACTAATTCCTATGATGTAGGTAGAATGAGTAAATGGGAGGTTAGGTGCTGAATTTTTAGGTCAAAGACTGACATACACATTTGTTGCTAACTGTAGAATGGGCAGGTCAGTTAATGGTTTGGAGATTTACTTTCCTCATTTGTACCATGAGAACATTTGCTGCCTACCTCACACGGTTGTTGTGAGGTCAAATGACAGAATACATATGAAAGATCTGTAAATGGTTTAAAAGAAAAAAAAATCTGTGTAAAAATCACTTGTTTATTTCACTGATTCTTCACAAATTAGCCAAATAATTTCCAAATTTCTATAAGAATTTTAATTGTCTATCGACTCTCCAATTAACTAAAGGAATAAATATTTAAGAAATACTTTAAAAGCTATATTGTTGTAATTAATATTTATACTTAATATTTTCTAATAATACACATATATTATATACAAGTCCAATCCACAAACTCTTAATGCCAACACCTTACTATGCATCTCAAATTGTTTTTAATTTCTTATAAATAATCCAATAAGTTTGTTTTGGCATATATTTTTACACATTTCCATTTATACATTCTCATAATGTCCATTACTTATAACACTTCCAAACAATTTACACTACATGTTCAAATTTAGATATATACTTCCATGTAGTAAAGATAGGATTTTGAGGCACTAAACTATTTATTTGAATGTGCACCAAACCATATTTCAGTATAGTTTATTTATATCTTTCTCCAATTCAGAAATTAAAGTGATAAAATGTAAAGTGAAAACAACTGTGACTCACCATGACTTTTGATTTAAATGCTGAAATTATTCCTAGGAGAAATAACTTGCATAAAACATATAATCAAGAATATATATGTATTGGTTTTTCTATCTGTCCAACACATTGTTTCTCTTTTTATCAACCTCCAAAGAAAATAATTGCAAACTCATGTACACATTGGGAGAAGACTCCTCCAGGTGTTTTTCTTCAAAACTATTACGTATTAATATAAAAAAACAGTTATTTTAGCTGATGTTATCCAGATAACTTATCATTTTTAACTATGCATTTTCTTTATCTGTTTTGTCTACATAACATTGTTGTAAAAGATTTGGGCAGAATAGAAGAATATTGAATATCTGATATCTTTCCAATGGCATTTTTAAAATGACTGGAATATTCATATTTCTCTACTGAAAATTTAATATCTTCCAAGAGTATTTTAAATAAAAGAAAGGTTTTATAGCTGTCATTACCATTCTTTTTTTAAAAGCACTTCTTTTTTTTCATTTTTTTAATTATTATTTTTTTTTATCAGTTACATTTTATTAACTGTATCCCAGCCGTGTCCCGATCCCTCATTCCCTCCCAGTCCCTCCTTCCCTCCCTCATCTCCACCATGCCCCTTTCCAAGTCCACTGATAGGGGGAACTTCCTCCCCATTCATCTGATCCTGTTTTATCAGGTATCTTCAGGACTGGCTGCAAAGCCCTCCTCTGTGACCTAACAGGACTGCTCCTCCCTTCGGGGGTGGGGAGACCAAAGAGCCAGTCATTGAGTTCCTGTTAGAAATAGTCCTTGTTCCCCTCACTTTGGGAAACCAATTGGTTACTGAGCTACCACAGGCTACATCTGAGCGGAGGTTCTAGGTTATATCCATACATGGTCCTTGGTTGAATGTCAGTCTCAGAAAAGACCCTGTGCCCAGATATATTTGGTCCTTGTGGAGCTCCTATCCTTTCCCCATCAGACTAACTCCCCTTCTTTCTTATGATTCCCTGTACTCTGCCAAAGGTTTGGTCATGAGTCTTTGCTTTGAAAACACTGCTAGTTAGCGTCTTTCAGATGCGCTCAGTAGACTCCTGTCATACATTCAATGCACATCCCATCTGTCTTTCTAAATGAGGATTGATCATCTTACCCCATGTCCGCTCAATTGATTATCTTTTTTAGGTGTATAGACTTCATTATGTTTATCATATCTTATAGGTCTATATAAGTGAGTATATCCCATGTTTGTCTTTCTCCTTCTGGGATATTTCACTCAGAATGATCTTTTCTAGATCCCACCATTTGCCTGCAAATTTCATGATTTCCTCCTTTTTGATTGCTGAGAAGTATTCCATTGTATGCTCAACCTCACTAGCCATTAGGGAAATGCAAATCAAAACAACCCTGAGATTTCACCTTACACCCATAAGAATGGCCAAGATCAAAAACTCAAGTGACAACACATGCTGGAGAGGTTGTGGAGAAAGGGGAACCCTTCTCCACTGCTGGTGGGAATGTAAACTTGTACAACCACTCTGGAAATCAATCTGGCGCTTTCTCAGACAACTAGGAATAGCGCTTCCTCAAGATCCAGCCATTCCACTCCTGGGCATATATCCAAAAGAGGCTCAAGTACACAAAAAGGACATTTGCTCAACTATATTTGTAGCAGCTTTATTTGTAATAGCCAGAAGCTGGAAACAACCCAGATGCCCCTCAACTGAAGAATGGATGCAGAAATTGTGGTACATCTACACAATGGAATATTACTCAGCAATGAAAAATAAGGAAATCATGAAATTTGCAGGTAATGGTGGGATCTGGAAAGGATCATCATGAGTGAGTTGTCCCAGAAGCAAAAAGACACACATGGTATATACTCACTCATATAGACATACAACATAGGACAAACCCACTAAAACCTGTGCATCTAAAGAAACTAAGCAAGAGAGAGGACCCTAACTAAAATGTCCAATCCCCATCCAGAAAGGCAAAGAGGATGGACATCAGAAGAAGAAGAAAACAGGAAACAACCTAGGAACCTACCACAGAGGGCCTCTGAAAGCCTCTGCCCTTCAGACTATCAAAGCAGATGCTGAGCCTGATGGGCAACTGTTGGGCAGGTGAACGGAATTCTAGGTAAGAACTGGGAAATAGTAAGAGCTGGAGAGGACAGGGTCTCCACAAGGAGAGCAACAGAACAAGAAAATTTGAACACAGGGAACTTCCCAGACAATCATACTCCAACCAAGGACTATTCATGGAGATAACCCAGAACCCCTGCACAGATGTAGCCCAGGGCAGTTTAGAGTCCAATTGGGTTACATAGTAATGTGAAGAGGGATTGCCTCTGACATAATCTGATTGGCCTGCTCTTTGATCACCTCCCTCTGGGGGGGAGCAGCCTTACCAGGCCATAGTAGAGGACAATGCAGCCACTTTTGATGTGAACTGATAGACTAAGATCAGAAAGGAGAGGAGAACCTCCCCTATTAGTGGACTTATGGAGTGGCATGCAAGCAGAGGGAGGAGAAAGGGTGGGACTGGGAGGTGAGGAGGGAGGGGCTTATGGGGGGATGCAGAATGAATAAAGTGTAATTGATAAAAAATTAAAAAGAAATACCACAATTTCTGTACCCATTCCTCCGTTGATGTACATCTGGGTTGTTTCCAGGTTCTGGCTATTACAAATAGAGCTGCTATAAACATGGTTGAGCAAGTGTCCCTTTTGTGTACTTGAACAAACTTTGGGTATATACCTAGCAGTGGTATAGCTGGGTCTGGAGGAAGCACTATTCCTAATTGTCTTAGAAAGCGCCAGATAGCTTTCCAGAGTGGTTGTACCAGTTTACATTCCCACCAGCAGTGGAGGAGGGTTCCCCTTTCTCCACAACCTCTCCAGCATGTGTTGTCACTTGAGTTTTTCATCTTGGCCATTCTGATGGGTGTGAGGTGATATCTCAGGGTCGTTTTGATTTGCATTTCCCTGATGGCTAATGAGGATGAGCATTTCTTTAAGTGTTTTTCTGCCATTCGATATTCCTCTGTCGAGAATTCTCTGTTTAGCTCTGTTCCCCATTTTTTAATTGGATTACTTGGTTTGCTGCTTTTCAGCTTCTTTAGTTCTCTGTATATACTGGATATTAGTCCTCTGTCAGATAAAGGGTTAGTGAAGATTCTTTCCCAATCTGTAGGCAGTCGTTTTGTTTTGATGAAGGTATCCTTTGCTTTACAGAAACTTTTCAGTTTCATGAGGTCCCATTTATTGATTGTTGCTCTTAGAGCCTGTGCTGTTGGTGTTCTGTTCAGGAAGTTGTCTCCTGTGCCAATGAGTTTTTTTTAACAATTTATTCATTATGTATCCTGATTGAAGCTCCTTCTTTCAACTACCCCACCCCCTCCCTCTTTTACCTTATTCCCTTTCCCTAGTCCATTGAAAGGGGAGTTCTCCACCATTGCCAACCGTCCATAGCTTAAGTCTCATCAGGACTGCTTAAATCCACTTAACTAAGTTGTTACCAAAGATTTTTTTATTAATTCAATATTAGAAAATGTATTGTTTTTAAAATTTGGAATGCATGTATCTTACCTGTTAATTTGAATATATTAACATTAAAAATCAGTGACTGATTTGTGCTTTCTACAGTCAAACATAAAATGAGAAAAACAACAGGATAACCAACCAATGTGTTAATCATACAATTATTTTAAATTCTCATTTCCAAGAAGATAAGACAAAAAGTTCAAGATTGCTTTCAAATATGTGATTATAATTTTGTCATCTGTTTTATTTATTTATTTATTTATTTATTTATTTTTATTTTTCTCATTAGTTACATTTTGTTAATTCTGTATCCCAGCTGTATCCCTCATTCCCTCCCCAATCCCATCCTCCCTCCCTCATCTCTTCCCTGCCCCTTTCCAAGTCCACTAATAGGGGAGGACCTCCTCCCCTTTCATATGACTCCCTTTTGTCAGGTATTTTCAGGACTGGCTGCAAAGTCCTCCTCTGTGGCCTAACAGTACTGCTCCTCCCTTGGGAGGTGGGGAGGTCAAAGAGCCAGTCATTGAGTTCCTGTTAGAAATAGTCCTTGTTCCCCTTACTATGGGAAACCAATTGATTACTGAGCTATCACGGGTCACATCTGAGCAGAGGTTCTAAGTTTTATCCTCTCATGGTCTTTGGTTGAGTGTCCATCTCAGAAAAGACCCTGTGTCCAGATATGTTTGGTCCTTGTGTAACTCCTATCCTTTCCACATCAAACTCCCCTTCTTTCATATGATTCCCTGCACTCTGCCGAAGGTTTTGGTTATGAGTCTTAGTATCTACTTTGGAGCACTGCTAGGTAGAGTCTTTCAGATGTTTTCTGAGGTAGACTCCTGTCATATGTTCAATGCATATCCCACTTGTCTTTCTAAATGAGGATAGATTTATTTTTATTTTATTTTATTATTTTTTCTTTGTTTTATAATTTTATTTTTTTCTTATTAGTTACATTTTATTAACTTTGTATCCCAGCTATATCCCACTCCCTCATTCCCTCCCAATCCCACCCTCCCTCCCTCATCTCCACCCTGCCCCTTTCTAAGTCCACTGATGGGGGGGACCTTCTCCCCATTCATCTGACCCTGTTTTATTTATTTTAATAATTAATCTCTTATATAGAAGAAATATGTGACATTTGCTTATAAATTTTGGACAAGTGTATTTTTAATTTTTCTCAAATTTGAGTTAAAATTTATTAACTGAGAGAGAGAGATGATGATGATGATGATGATATTGATGACAGGGATGCTAAGGTTAGTGGACAGCCTTCAGCAGTTGGTGCCTCATTCTGCTCCGTGGGTTACCGTGATCAAATTTATTTTGATTGGTTTGATTGCAATGCTTAAACATCCTAACCAGGCATAAACTTTAATTAAAAGAATTATATAAATGTTTTTATTTTCTCGTATAAAGGGATCAGAGCCATACCTAACCTTTACTAATACACACCATAGTGTTTCTGTCTCTGTTTCAACTATCCTAAGGCCTAGACCTGGAAGCTTCTAGGCTGCATACAATGTGTAAGAATGGACCTCTAAGATTTCAGCTTCCAGACTCCATCTGCCAACCTAGCCCTAGAATGTTTTCAGCCTCTCAGACTAACTACTGGATAAGCCTGAATAACCATTTGCTGAATTAAAATTCCTCTATGGAATTATAATTTCATTCATACACAAAGCAAAAGAAAGTAATAAGATGTAGTGGGCTTGAGATACTCTATGTAATGCCTTTTGCCATGAGAGCGAATTTTGATTATTTGTGGTATTATTTAATTGCATTAAAAGGGTCGGGAAGGGAGGAGGGAGGGGCTTATGGGGGATACAAAATGAATAAAGTGTAATCAATAAAAAAAAGTTAAAAAAAGAAAAAAAAAGCTTTCTTTAAGTGTTAGTAACAGACTTACTCAGATGAAATTTGTATAACATAATTTCATCCTTAAAATATGCAGTTTGGTGATTAAAAAAATACATTCACAGAATCAAATGACCATTTCTATTTAGTTTAGACTTTGGACATAGCTCTTGTGTTACAGCACACACTCACCTACATCACATATAATATGTGGTCTTCTGTGACTTTCTCTTTCAGATTACCATAGCCTTTTAAATGTCAACACTTTACTGACATCTTTGTTTACTTAGTAATTATGTTCCAAACAGCTATGACCATTCTCTTTGGTTTATTTTCTTTTCAACATTGGATGCATAGTATTTCTCAGATCGAATAAATAGAATCATGTACTGAAGAATCATTCATCACAGATATTGAGAGTTTACTCATGTTTTTTTTTTTGCTTCTTCTTAGGCAATATCATTGTGGTTTTTTTCTATCTTCATTAATTTTCCATTTATTTTTAGATAATCTATACTTCCTTCCATCCCTTTGTTTTGGTATCAGATAGTGCATAGACAAATGTATGTGTACCTATGATCTATAATATTACAATGCTATAATTTTGCTTTTTTGTTTTATATTTTTCTCTTTAACATATTATTATATAATGAATATACATATAACAGAAATTCTTAGGCATCTAAAATTAAATGAATTATGCTTTCTTTATTCTAACTTGAATTATGTATTAGCAGAATGCAAATACAGAGTGAAAGATCTATAGAACATGAGCAAAATCTGTAGAACATAACCTTGGCATATGGAACCATGACTGAATCCCACCCAGCACATGGGAGGAAAATTCCAGTGGATCAGGACTTTGAGAGCAGGAAAGTTCATTTAAACCTGTTTGAAAATGCTGAAAAAAAATTAAAGTTTTATGATACTGTCATCTTCATAAGCCTAGTTTTGTGAAGGAAGAAGGTAATTAAAACAATGCATTTAAAAATGCCATAGTCTTTTAATAAATACTTGATGAGGGTTTAATAGGAGACCATTATCAAAGGTGATATAATAATGCATCTTGATCTAGGTATAGTCTTTTAAATAAATTTGTATGATGATAATCTTGAAACTGTAGAAAGAACAGTGTCCTTAAACAATGAAATGGAAAAAACTGCATTCTTTGCTTGGATTGTGGCCCAGATTCTTTTTTTTTTTTTGCTTGGAGAACATGACTCAAATGTGTATTTTTTTTTTTTTTTTTTCAATGCAGTTTATTCAGGAACATTGAACAATCCTCGGACCCCGGGGAAAGCCAGCCCACAGCTTAAATAGCCTCTGGGTAGCCAACCCAGGCGTGCCACGGGGGCAATGCAGATAGGTCCACATACATGGAAGCAAGCCAGATCCTCGGCCTTAGCCAAATGTGGAGTTGTTCGTGACAGAGAGCACTCACCATCGGGAAGGTGGAAGGCGGAAACCAGCTCCATCTTTAAGGCATAGCATTCCGCAGCTCTCTACAGTTCCCCCTTTTTGTTTTAGACGCATCAGGCAAGAGTAGAGGTCTGATCTCTGATATTAGAAATAAATTGGGACTTTGTACAGATGTTCATTTAGGTGTCATCCACCCAAAGAACATCAGACCCGTCCAATACCTTTTTCTCAGAGGCGGGACCTGGGGCATCAACCCGCATGCAATCAGACATGCTCTTCTCTGGGTCCAAAGCGGCTGACCCTGAGTGCAGTGCTTAGCCTCGCATCCTGAGCGTATCATTTTAGCTTTTTATGGTATCCAACCATGCTTGGGGAGAATGTCCTGCTTCAATGGCTGTAAAGGCCTGAATGATCATGGCTGCATCACACTGTTGTGAGAGTCTAATCTTGCATATATACCACAGGCAAACCAAGGAGACCAATACCAGAAGGCCTGCTAACACTCCCATGCCCGCCCATTCCTTCAGATGATTCATGGCTGCAGCAATCCATGTTGATAATCCTGTGGCTAGTCCTGCGTCCACTCCGGTAGAATTTACTGTGATAATGGCCACTCTCAGCTGCTCCATCGTAGTATCGAATTCTCCAGTCCAATTACCTAAAATATAGCTCGACAATTGTTTAGACAGATTTGCAGTGCAGGAAAAATTCCCATGTTGTATGCTAGTGACACAAAGTCTAGCATACTTTCATTGACAGCCAGGTTGAGCGATTTGCCATAGGGTATCAATTTGCTCCTGCAAGAGGTCAATCCTCTGATTGAACACCATCAAGCTTCCTTTTAGTTGAGCATTAATTCTTTTATGTACAACTAAGGCATGAGCTACATTGGCTAAATGATTATTCAGGGTCTGAGCAGTCTGCCCAGTATGACTCATGGCTAATGCCCTGGTGGTAGCTCCAACAGCCGCCAATGAGATGGTAGTAACAATGGTGGCTGTAGTTCCAAGATCCCTTTTCTGTCTGAAGAGAGTCATAGCGTGAGGGGCATAGGCACCCAGTGAGGCATGCGAGTAACCAGGGCATACCTAACTTTACTAGCATTCCAGCATTGGGCAAAAAAGCAAGTATCATTACCACAATTACTTGGCTCTATCTGGCTAATAATGAATAAAAATGGGGGATATAAACAAACAGGCGTGGGCTTATAGGAAATATTATGAGAAGCCTTAACCCCTCGTTGGAACATCCTGTGTCAGTTCTAGAACTAGCAGTGGTGGTGTCCGAGGTCTGAGTAGGTTCAGGAGACCATTGCCCCCAGGGGCGAGACGTGCTCCATGCCAATTGACTAACTCCATGTTTTCCTCCAATTTTGAAAGTCATTTAAGGTTCTTAAATTATTTTTTTCCCTTTTTTCTTAAAATTTTCATCAATTACACTTTATTCATTCTGCATCCCCCCATAAGCCCCTCCCTCCTCCCATCCCAATCCCACCCTCCCTCCTCCCTCTGCTTGCATGCCACTCCCCAAGTCCACTAATAGGGGAGGTTCTCCTCTCCTTTCTGATTTTAGTATGTCAGTTCACATCAAAAGTGGCTGTATTGCCCTCTACTGTGGCCTGGTAAGGCTGCTCCCCCCCCCCAGAGGGAGGTGATCAAAGAGCAGGCCAATCAGAGTATGTCAGAGGCAGTCCCTCTTCACATTACTATGTAACCCAATTGGACTCTGAACTGCCCTGGTCTACATCTGTGCAGGGGTTCTAGGTTATCTCCATGAATAGTCCTTGGTTGGAGTATGAGTCTCTGGGAAGTTCCCTATGTTCAAATTTTCTTGTTCTGTTGCTCTCCTTGTGGAGACCCTGTCCTCTCCAGCTCTTACTATTTCCCAGTTCTTACCTAAAATTCCATTCACTCTGCCCAACAGTTGCCCATCAGGCTCAGCATCTGCTTTGATAGTCTGAAGGGCAGAGGCTTTCAGAGGCCCTCTGTGGTAGGTTCCTAGGTTGTTTCCTGTTTTCTTCTTCTTCTGATGTCCATCCTCTTTGCCTTTCTGGATGGGGATTGGACATTTTAGTTAGGGTCCTCTCTCTTGCTTAGTTTCTTTAGATGCACAGGTTTTAGTGGGTTTGTCCTATGTTGTATGTCTATATGAGTGAGTATATACCATGTGTGTCTTTTTGCTTCTGAGACAACTCACTCAGGATGATCCTTTCCAGATCCCACCATTTACCTGCAAATTTCATGATTTCCTTATTTTTCATTGCTGAGTAATATTCCATTGTGTAGATGTACCACAATTTCTGCATCCATTCTTCAATTGAGGGGCATCTGGGTTGTTTCCAGCTTCTGGCTATTACAAATAAAGCTGCTACAAACATGGTTGAGCAAATGTCCTTTTTGTGTACTTGAGCCTCTTTTGGATATATGCCCAGTAGTGGTATGGCTGGATCTTGAGGAAGCGCTATTCCTAGTTGTCTGAGAAAGCGCCAGATTGATTTCCAGAGTGGTTGTACAAGATTACATTCCCACTAGCAGTGGAGAAGGGTTCCCCTTTCTCCACAACCTCTCCAGCATGTGTTGTCACTTGAGTTTTTGATCTTGGCCATTCTTATGGGTGTAAGGTGAAATCTCAGGGTTGTTTTGATTTGCATTTCCCTAATGGCTAATGAGGTTGAGCATTTCTTTAAGTGCTTCTCTGCCATTCGGTATTCCTCTACAGAGAATTCTCTGTTTAGCTCTGTTCCCCATTTTTTAAGTAGATTACTTGGTTTGCTGCTTTTCAGCTTCTTTAGTTCTTTATATATACTGGATATGAGTCCTCTGTCAGATAAAGGGTTGGTGAAGATTCTTTCCCAATCTGTAGGTGGTCGCTTTGTTTTGATGACGGTGTCCTTTGCTTTACAGAAGCTTTTCAGTTTCATGAGGTCCCATTTATTGGTTGTTGCTCTTAGAGCCTGTGCTGTTGGTGTTCTGTTCAGGAAGTTTCCCCCTGTACCAATGAGTTCTAGGGTATTTCCCACTTTTTTTTCAAGCCGATTTAATGTGTCTGGTTTTATGTTGAGGTCTTTGATCCACTTGGACTTCAGTTTTGTGCAGGGTGACAAGTATGGATCTATTTTCATTTTTCTACATGTAGACATCCAGTTAGACCAGCACCATTTGTTGAAGATGCTATCTTTTTTCCATTGTATGGTTTTGGTGTCTTTGTCAAAGATCAGGTTTCCATAAGTGTGTGGGTTTATTTCTGGGTCCTCTGTTCGGTTCCATTGATCCACCATTCTGTTTCTATGCCAGTACCATGCAGTTTTTAAACCTGTTGCTCTATAGTACAACTTAAGATCAGGGATGGAGATACCTCCGGAAGATCTTTTATTGTAGAGGATTGTTTTAGCAATTCTGGGTTTCTTGTTATTCCATATGAAGTTGAGAATTTTCCTTTCCAGGTCTGTAAAGAATTGTGTTGGTAATTTGATGGGCATTGCATTGAATCTGTAGATTGCTTTTGGTAAGATGGCCATTTTTACTATGTTAATCCTACCAAGCCATGAGCATGGGAGATCTTTCCATCTTCTCATATCTTCTTCTAATTCTTTCTTCAGAGATTTGAAATTTTTTTCATACAAGTCTTTGACTTCCTTGGTTAGGGTTACTCCGAGGTACCTTATGTCATTTGTGGCTATTGTGAAGGGTGTTGTTTCCTTAATTTCTTTCTCAGCCCTTTTGTCTTTTGTATACAGGAGGGCTACTGATTTTTTTGAGTTAATTTTGTATCCTGCCACTTTGCTGAAGGTGTTTATCAGCTGTAGGAGTTCCCTGGTAGAGTTTTTGGGGTCACTCACGTATACTATCATATCATCTGCAAATAGTGATAATTTGACTTCTTCCTTTCCAATTTGTATCCCCTTATCTCCTTCAACTGTCTTATTGCTCTAGCAAGGACTTCCAACACTATGTTGAAGAGATATGGAGAGAGTGGGCAGCCTTGTCTTGTCCCTGATTTCAGTGGGATTGCTTTAAGTTTCTCTCCATTCAGTTTGATGTTGGCTATAGGCTTGCTGTATATCGCCTTTACTATGTTTAGATATGTGCCTTGTATCCCTGATCTCTCCAATACTTTGAACATGAATGGATGTTGGATTTTGTCAAAGGCTTTTTCAGCATCTAGGGAGATTATCATGTGTTTTTTTTCTTTCAGTTTGTTAATATGGTGGATCACATTGATGGATTTCCGTATATTGAACCACCCCTGCATACCTGGGATGAAGCCTACTTGGTCATAGTGGATAATATCTTTGATGTGTTCTTGGATTCGGTTTGCAAGTATTTTATTAAGTATTTTTGCATCAATGTTCATAAGGGAGATTGGCCGGAAATTCTCTTTCTTTGTTGAGTCTTTGTGAGGTTTAGGTACCAAGGTGACTGTGGCTTCATAGAATGAATTTGGTAATATTCCTTCTGTTTCTATTTTGTGGAATAGTTTGAAGAGATTTGGTGTTAGCTCTTCTTTGAAGGTCTGGTAGAATTCTGCGCTGAAGCCATCTGGTCCTGGGCTTTTTTTGGATGGGAGACTTTTGATGACCGCTTCTATTTCTTTGGGGGATATAGGTCTATTTAGTTGATTTACCTGGTCCTGGTTCAGCTTTGGTAAGTCAAATCGATCAAGAAAATTGTCCATTTCATTTAGATTTTCAAATTTTGTGGCATATAGACTTTTGAAGTAAGTCCTAATGATTGTTTGGATTTCCTCAGTGTCTGTAGTTATATCCCCCTTTTCATTTCTGATTTTGTTGATTTGGGTGGTGTCTCTCTGCCTTTTAGTTAGCCTGGCTAAGGGTTTGTCGATCTTGTTGATTTTCTCAAAGAACCAGCTCTTGGTTTCATTGATTCTTTGAATTGTTTTCTTTGTTTCTAATTGATTGATTTCAGCCCTGAGTTTGATTATTTCCAGCCGTCTACTCCTTCTTGGTGTGTCTGCTTCTTCTTTTTCTAGTGTTTTTAAGTGAGCCATTAGGGTGCTTGAATGAGCTGTCTCGAATTTCTTCTTGAAGGCACTTAGTGCTATGAACTTTCCTCTTAGCACTGCTTTCATTGTGTCCCACAAGTTCGGGTATGCTGTGTCTTCATTTTCATTGATTTCTAGAAAGACTTTAATTTCTTTCTTTATTTCTTCCCTGACCCAGCTGTCATTTAGTAACAAGTTGTTCAGTTTCCATGTGTGTGTAGGCTTTTTGTTATTTCTGTTATTGTTGAGGTCCAGCTTTATTCCATGGTGATCAGACAAGATACATGGGATTATTTCAATCTTCTTGTATCTGTTGAGGCTCACTTTGTGACCCACTATGTGGTCTATTTTGGAGAAGGTTCCATGAGGTGCTGAGAAGAAGGTAAATTCTTTTGTGTTTGGGTGTAAAGTTCTGTAAATGTCTGTTAGGTCCATTTGATTCATGACCTCTGTCAGAGACATTGTTTCTTTGTTTAATTTCTGTTTGGTTGACCTGTCCTTTGTTGAGAGTGGGGTGTTGAAGTCTCCCACTATTAATGTGTGTGGATCTATATGTGCTTTAAATTTTATCAATGTTTCTTTCACAAATGTGGGTGCCCTTGTATTTGGGGCATAGATGTTCAGGATTGTGATGTCTTCCTGGTGAAATTTTCCCTTGATGAGTATGAAGTGTCCTTCCCCATCTCTTTTGATTAATTTTGGTTGAAAGTCTATTTTATCAGATATTAGAATGGCTACTCCTGCTTGCTTCTTGGGTCCGTTTGCTTGGAAAGTCGTCTTCCAACCCTTTACCCTCAGGTAATGTCTATCTTTGTGTCTTAGGTGTGTTTCTTGTATGCAACAGATTGCTGGGTTTTGTTTACGTATCCATTCTGTTAATCTGTGTCTTTTTATTGGAGCGTTGAGTCCATTGATGTTGAGAGAGATTAATGACCAGTGGCTGTTAGATCTCTTGATTTTGATGTTGGCTGTGGTCATCAGGTTGTGTGCTTGGTTGCTTTTTGTTTTACTGAAGTGAGGTTATTTATTTCCTGTGTTTTCTTGAATGTAGCTAGCTTTCTTGGGTTGTATTTTCCCTTCCAGTGTCTTCTGTAATGCTGGATTTGTTTGTAGGTATTGTTGAAATTTGTTTTTGTCATTGAATATCTTGTTTTCTCCATCTATGAGGACTGAGAGTTTTGCTGAGTATAGTAGCCTGGGCTGATATCTGTGTTCTCTAAGGGTCTGCATGATATCTGTCCAGGCCCTTCTGGCTTTCATAGTCTCTGTTGAAAAGTCAGGTGTGATTCTAATGGGTTTGCCATTATATGTTACTTGGCCTTTTTCCCTTGCAGCTTTTAGTATTTTTTCTTTGTTCTGTATACTTACTGTTTTGATTATTATGTGGCGGGAGGATTTTCTTTTCTGGTCAAATTTGCTGGGTGTTCTGTAGGCCTCATGTATTCTAATTGGCCTCTCCTTTAGCTTGGGGAAATTTTCTTCAATGATTTTGTTGAAAATATTTTCTGGGCCTTGGAGAAGGGAGTCTTCTTTTTCCTCTATACCTATTATTCTTAGGTTTTGTCTTTTCATATTGTCTTGCATTTCTTGGACGGTCTTTGTCAGGAATTTTTTGGATTTAACATTTTCTTTGACAGATACATCGATTTCTTCCATTGTATCTTCTACACCTGAGATTCTTTCTTCCATCTCTTGTAGTCTGTTGGTTATGCTTACCTCTGTAGTTCCTGTTTTCTTCCCTAGATTCTTCCTTTCCCTTATTTCTTCCATTTGTGTTTTCTTTAATTTTTCCAATTCTATCTTCAGGTCTTGAGTTGTTTTGTTTACTTCCTTCACCTGTCTGATTGTACTTTCCTGTTTTTCTTTTAGTTCCTTCAACTCTGTTTCTTTCATTTCATTCAGTGTTTTAAGCATTTCCTTTCTAAAGGCCATAAACTGTTTGGCTGCAGCTTCCTCTATTTCTTTACGGATGGCAATATTCTGTTTGAGTTTATCTTCCTCTTTGTCTTTACGAATCTTATTTGTTTCCTCTGTTATCATCTTCATGAGCATACTTGTTAGGTCATCTTCTTGGATTTCAGTTATGGTGGGGTGTCCAGGGCTACTTGCCCCTGGGTAACTGGGTTCTGGAGATGCCATATTGCTCTGTCTTTTGTTGCTTGAGCTTTTACGCTGGTGGCCCAGATTCTTAACAGAGAAAGGTGTACTGGAGAGAATATTAGGAAGAGAAAAACAGTGCCACTAAACACGTGCTAAAGCATTCTTGAGGGAGTATTTACTAGACCAGCTTACTTTGTTATCCATGCTTGACCAAAATATGCACAACTACAGCTCTGTCTTCAACCAAATCCTTTCCCTTAAAAGACAATAAGTTTCTCCATATATGCCTTCATGTTGATTTAAACGCACTTCTGTTGTGCCATCATATTAGCTCTGTTAATGTCTGAGTGTTCACTCTGCTTTGCTCTGTACTGTACTGTGTACTGTGCACTACACTTCAGTACTCTATGCTGTCCTGTCATATTTTAGTATCTGTCTGACTGACTCCAGAAAATCATTCTGAACCCTCTTAGCTGCTCGAATAATGGTTCATCATGATTGTTGAAAAGCTTAGGATAATTGTGGTCTATGAATTTTTATAGTACAAAGTTATAGCTACATAGCCTCACTTCACTGAAGATAACTCAAAAACAAGTTATCACTTTCTGATTTTATAATTCTTCATTGACATCTTACTAAGCAACAGCTTTGCAAACATTATAAAGATACCTAGATCAGGTATGGAATAATCAGCCCACAAATTCATCATGTTTAAAGATTTTTTTTCTTGCTAAGTTAAATCATTATTAATGATATAATATTCAACCTCTATTTCTAACTAATTTTATAAACATTTGAACACATAACAATTTACCATTTAATGTGCAGAGTAACTTTATTCACATCTTTCAATATGAGTAGCAACAGTTAGCAGTTAGCTTATAATAGATGTTCAGAACAGAGAGGAATATGACTATTACAGGTGCGGAATTAACATTTTTCTGTCTCAATGAATTAATCATTTTTCTCAGACTACACAAAGTAGGTGCCTTAGCATGTTTTACATGCAGATACCAGATACACCTTAGCTTAGACACTCTGATAATCTATTTTTCTCTGTCTTGTCTGCCTAAAATGGCTCTTAATCCCTCAGAAAGAATAGTACAACTGCAGACATTTTTAAACAAATCAATTTGTTTAGAAACCACATGTTCCACCAAATAATTCATTTAGCTTTTCACTGCCATTTACTTTTCATCTATTCAAATGATAAAAAGAACTATTTCTATCTCTGGTTAGATGCCAACTATCATATTTTTCTTTTTCACTACCTCTCATAAGGGAAAGAAAAGCAACAACTACAAAAAAAAATAAAAAAAAAAAAAAAAAACAAAACCACCACCACCACCAAAACCTCCTGCATGGTTAGGGAACTCTACAGAAACATTTATACTTTACCAGATATTCCTGATTTTAAATTAAGTGAAACTTCTGAATATAAAGCATATATCTAGAAAATTATTTTATTATTAGCTACTCAGAGTTATAAAACATTTTAAGTATGTAAACAAAAGAACAGTAATACTTTCCTGGTATGTGACTTCCAAGTGGAATGGATAGTGAAACATAAACAGAATCCAATGTACTGAAGATTTTGCTGTGGTTCCTTGGCCACAAAGAATGAACATTTGAAATCAGAGATTCAGAAAGGGAAAGAACCCAGACTGATGACCCGTGTCCAAAGGTATGCCTCTGACAGAAACTAGAGCCTACCAGATATCTTAAGGAATGCATGGCGGTGAAAGAACTATTTCCAAAATTTCAAAACAATATTGATTTGCTTCTAATATATAGTAAGTAAAGACTTTTCATCTCTTAAGTTTTTACCTCCTCCTCCTGATGTTCCAACTCTTTTCCTTTCACCCCCTTTCTCTGTTGCTCTATCTTTTTAAACCCATTTTAATTAGGATTTTTGCCAAGGTGCATATTGTTAGCTTTTAGATCTAAAATAAAGTTAGAATAGAAACTAAAAAAAAATGCTTTAAATTCCTATTTGTAATAGCCAGAAGCTTGAAACAGCCCAGATGCCCCTCAGTGGAGGAATGTTTGCCCAAATTGTGGTATATCTACACAATGGAATATTACTCAGCAATAAAAAACAAGGAAATCATGAAATTTGCAGGTAAATGGTGGGATCTGGAAAAGATCACCTGAGTGAGCTGTCCCAGAAGAAGAAAGATGCACACAGTATATACTCACTCATATAGACATATAATATAGGATAAACCTACTAAAATCTGTACACCTAAAGAAACTAATCAAGAGGGAGGACTCTTGCTAAAATGCTCAATTCCTATCCAGAAAGACAAAGAAGATGGACATCAGAAGAAGGAGAAAAGAGGGAACAAGTCAAGAGCCTGACACAGAGGATCTCTGAAAGGCTCTGCCCTGCAGACTATCAAGGCAGATGCTGAGACTTATGGGCAACCTTTGAGCAGAGTGCAGGGAATGTTAGGAAAGAAGTGGGAAACAGTAAGATCTGGGGGACAGGAACTCCACAAGGAAAGCAACAGAATCAAAAAATCTGAGCCCAGGGGACTTTCCTGAGACTTATACTCCAACCAAGGACTATTCATGGAGATAACCTAAGACCCCTGCACAGATATAGCCCATGGCAGTTCAGTATCCAAGTGGGTTCCATTGTAATAGGAACAGGGACTGTCTCTGACATGAACTGATTGGCCTGCTCTTTAATTACCTCCCCCTAGGGGGAGGTAACATTACCAGGCCACAGAAGAAGACAATGCAGCCACTCCTGATGAGACCTAACTGACTAGGATCAGAAGGAAGGAAAAGAAGTCCTCCCCTATCAGTGGACTTGGGGAGGGACACCCATGCAGAGGGTGGAGGAAGGGAGGGATTGGGAAGGGAGGAGGGAGGAAACCACAGGGAGGATACAAAGTGAATAAAATGTAATTAATAAAGAAAAATTTATTCAAGGTGATTGACATTTTGACTATGGAGTAATTATGTCATGCATTGAACTGTACTCTCCCAAACCCATGTGAAATTAATTCCTAATAACACATAATGAAGGATCAAAAAAAAAATAAGGTTTTAGAATGCAATTGGTTGAGATAAGTTCATGAGGACAAACTCTACATTCAGGTGTCTAGTATCTCTAAGACACAGTAAGTTTGTAGGAGAGGTGCCCATGCAGGAAATGCCTTAAGAGAATGAAAACAGACACCTGCCTGCATCTTTTCATTTGAAATAATCCAAAGATTACTGCTTGCTTATGTGAAGTTCGGAAAGAAGCATTGACTAAATCCTTTTTCAGACCACTGACAAGGAATCAAACCTTCTGACTCCTTCATCTCTGAATTTTAGTTTCTAAAACTGTTATGAAACATTTCTCATTGTTAAGCAAATTAGTTTGAGTATTAACACAAAAGCCTTTGAGAACAAATATTAGTAAAAATACCAAATTTGAGGAAACCTAGAGATGGTTCTGTTGAGAAGTTAGGAGTTCGCAGGGCCCTTTTGGAGGATCAGTGTTTGGTTGTTTAGCACCTTAGTCAGGATAGGAAATCAAGCAAAGCAGTAACCTGAAGACAGGTCCTAATGCAGAGGGACTGCACGGGTGCTGCTTACTGGCTTGCTCCCCATGGCTTGCTCAACCTGCTTTCTTAGAATCCAGAAACACACGCCAGCAATTGCCCCACCTATAATGGGCTGTACCCTCTTGCATCAAACACTAGTTAAGAAAATGCCTACAGTCCAGACTTTATTCAACTGAGTCTCTCCAGTGACCCTATCATGTGTCAAGTTGACATAATGCTGAGTGTGCAGACAGAACAATTGGCCCCTTGTCAGATTGGTACACAAACATATCACTATTATGCCACAAAAATTCCTTTTTTACTCATCCCCAAGATCTCACATTAACAGAAACTTTGTTATATAAAATATTCCAGATTTTAAAAGTCCCAGTCTTTAAAAACCCAAACACCTAAAAATTCAAACTCTTTAAAATAGTTAGTCTCTTTTAAAATTCAAGTATTTTAAATTCTAAATCTTTCATCTGTGGGTTCCAGTCAAACAAAAATTAATTAAATACTCTTTTTCTTCAAGAAGGAAGAATCAAGGCACAATCAGAATCTGAACCAAGTCAAAGCAAATTCCAAAAGTGTAAAGAATTCAGTGTTGAATTATCTGGTCTCTTGTTAATCACAGTTGAGCTTAAGCTATAGAAAACCAGAATCACACTTTCTCTACTCAAAATAGAATATGGCTCTGACTGAGTCTTTAAACTTTCTCTGAAAACTTCACATGGTCTACCCTGCTCTAAACATTTTTATGTTCCAAGTTTGTAAAGAATATTCCTGATTTCAGTGGGATTGATTGATTTAAGTTTCTCTCCTTTCAGTTTGATGTTGGCTATAGGCTTGCTGTATATTGCCTTTACTATGTTTAGGTATTTGCCTTGTATCCCTGATCTCTCCAGAACTATAAACATAAAAAAATGTTGGATTTTTAGCAAATGCTTTTTCACATCTAAGGAGATTATCATGTATTTTTTTTTCTTTTAGTTTGAGTATATGGTGGATTACATTGATGGATTGATTTCTGTATATTGAATCACCCCTGCATACCTGGGATGAACCCTACTTGGTCATGGTGGATGATATCTTTGATGTGTTCTTGTATTCGGTTTGCGAGTATTTAGTATCCAAATGGGTTCCCTAGTGAGGGGAACAGGAGCCTTCTCTGACATGAACTCAGTGGTTGGCTCTTTGATCACCTCCCACTGAAGGGGGGATGGACAGCCTTACCAGGCCACAGAGGAAGACAATACAGACAGTCTTGATGAGACCTCATAGGCTAGGGTCAGAGGGTAGGGAAGGAGGGCCTCACTTATCAGTGGACTAGGGGTGAGGCATGGGAGGAGAAGAGGGAGGGAGGGCTTGATTGGGAGGGTATCAGGGAGGTGGCTACAGCTGGGATATAAAGTGAATAAATTGTAATACATTAAAAAAGAGAAGGGGGATCCAAGGAAGAAAATTATACCTTTTGTGCAGGGTAATGTTTTATTAAAAATTATACTTTAGAAAAATTATTAGACTCTCAGGGTTTTGGTCAAATTTTCATCTTCCTTATGAATGTCAGCATGAGGATAAAAATTAAACTTACCAGCATGAAAAGATATTTTCAAATTTTAAGCTAATTTTTATTACTATTTAACATTTATTATTTTCCTTATTTTTCTTACTCTTTAAACTATATGAATTATTGTTAGAAATAAAATAAAGCATTGTACTAATAGTTAAGTGCATTGACAAATTTTTTTGTTATATGTATTTCTATGATGACAATTAGTAAATTGGTATACATATTTTTAGTCCACTGGAGTTTCATTTGTTGTACTATTTTGTTTTAACATTCTGTTAGTTGACCTGAAGTTAATGAGACAGTAAAGGACAGTCACAGTATGACAGATATTTGGGTTCCATAAGGATCACTTTGGAATAGATCTGCCTTATTATAAGGAAAAAAGCTTAATGATGACAGTAATGAGAACTAATCATGTTAGATTTTTCAGCCTACTGAAGCTTAACATTTAACTTATTTTGTCACAAAAATAGCTGGAAGCAGACATACAACCATGAGTTCCATACAGGATTTCCATGCAGTATTTTTGGTTATTGAATAAAAATTGACAACTAAGGAGATATTTATATTTTCTAATGTTTCTTAAATAAGTTTTTTAAATAAGGATGCAAAAGTTATTGATTAATAATAACTTATATTTTGATTGTCCATGGTAAAAAATACCCTCCCATTATATCTTTATTTATAATTCAAAAATGAATTGTTAGCTTTATAGTATTTTATCCTAAGGGATATTACTCTATAACATAGTTAAAATAAAACAGAAATATGGGAAAATTAAAAAGTATCATTCAGGATATTCATGACAAACAAAATAGTAATTTGATTAATGACCATATAACTTAATTGATTCATTATTTTTGATTTAACCCATATGTATTTAGTTGTTCATATATATATATATGTATATATATCTATACATATATATGGTGTTATGATTCAATATATTAGGTGTTATAATTCAATAGAAAGGTGTAAGTCATAACACTAATTCCTTTTCTCACGAATTTAATATTTTAGAATGGTGAATGAAATAAAAATTATTACAAATAAAGCTGCAACAAACATGGTTGAACAAATGTCCTTGTTGTGTACTTGAGCAAATTTTGGGTATATACCTAGGAGTGGTATAGCTGGGTCTTGAGGTAGCACTATTCCTAATTGTCTGAGAAAGCGCCAGATTGATTTCCAAAGTGGTTGTAGCACTTCCCACCATTACATTCCCACCAGCAGTGGAGGAGGGTTCTCCTTTTTCCACAACCTCTCCATCATGTGTTGTCACTTGAGTTTTTGATCTTGGCCATTCTGATGGGTGTAAGGTGAAATCTCAGGGTCTTTTTGATTTGCATTTCCCTAATGGCTAATGAGGTTGAGCATTTCTTTTTTTTTTCTTTTAATTTTTATTTTTGTTTTGCTTTGTTTTTATTTTGTTTTGTTGTTTTTTTTTTAATTTTACCCCACTTAAATGATTCTAAAGCCATTAAATCTATTTCGAAACCATCATGCTAAATTCTGATTTCAACATATTGTGCAGGAATAACACAACAAGAGTAATAAATAGACACATGATATTGGCAAAAAATAGACAAGTTACTCAATGAAATCAAATCTAAGGGTCATATGTAAATCCGCACACCTGAGGTTGAGCATTTCTTTAAGTGTTTCTCTGCCATTCGATGTTCCTCTATCGAGAATTCTTTGTTTAGCTCTGTTCCCCATTTTTTAATTAGATTACTTGGTTTGTTGCTTTTCTGCTTCTTTCCAGAACCTGGAAACAACCCAGATGTCCATCAATGGAGGAATGGATACAGAAATTGTGGTATTTTTACACAATGGAATACTACTCAGCAATCAAAAAGGAGGAAATCATGAAATTTACAGGCAAATGGTGGGATCTAGAAAAGATCATTCTGAGTGAAGTATCCCAGAAGGAGAAAGACAAACATGGTATATACTCGTTTATATAGACCTACATTATGATAAACATAATGAAATCTACACACCTAAAGAAGATAATCAAGAAAGCAGACACGGGTGAAGATGATCAATCCTCATATAGCAAGACAAATGGAATATGCAATGAACGTATGACAGGAGTCTACCACAAAAGGCATCTGACAGACTCTACCTAGCAGTGTTTCAAAACAGACACTAAGATTCATAACCAAACACTTGGCAGAGTGCAGGGAATCATATGAAAGAAGGGGAGTTAGTATGATATGGAAAGGATAGGAGCTCTACAAGGACCAAATATATCCAGGCACAGGGTCTTTTCTGAGACTGATACTCAACCAAGGACCATCTATGGATATATCCTAGAACTTCTGCTCAGATGTGGCCTGTGGTAGCTCAGTAACCAAGTAGTTTTGCAAAGTAAGGGGAACAAGGACTATTTCTAACAGAATCTCAAGGGCAGGCTCTTTGACCTCCCCACCCCACCAGGGGAGGAGCAGTCCTGTTAGGCCACAGAGGAGGGCTTTGCAGCCAGCCCTGAAGATACCTGATAAAACAGGATCAGATGAAAGGGGAGGAGGTCCTCCCCTATCAGTGGACTTGGAAAGGGGCAAGGTGGAGATGAGGGAGGGAGTGTGGGATTGGGGAGAGAATGAGGGAGCGGGATACAGCTGGGACACAGAGTTAACAAAATGTAACCAATAAGAAAAATAAAATTAAAAAAAAGGAAAAAAAAAGAAATAAAAATTATTTCATTAAATATTTATTTCCTACATACCTTATTACTATTAGAAGCCAAGAGAATATATAAGGATAAAGTAAACAGTAGACTGCTTTAAATAATCTGGCAAAGAACAGCTTGAGAGCACAAGACAAGGAGAGCTGAAGCATCGCAAACTTGAGGAAAAGAATACTGTGGGACAATTGAAGAGCATGTGTTGTAAATTTCATAGGAAAATAAAATATTTCTATCAACATATAAACATAGGTGTGCATGTGTATATGTGTGATCTTAGTCCCTCAGTCTTCTGAGTGGCGTCCAAGATGTGACAGATGTAAACCACACACCTGTCATCAAGTTAGTGTTTCATTTGAATATATTTTGCACTTTCCAAAGTATATTTTCATTACTGGAAATGTTAAATTGATATATTTTCTAGTGAGAAAAAAATGACAGTTTTTTTCGAGTTTTGTTGTTGTTGTTGTTGTTCTTATTGGTGTTGTTATGTTCTTTTTAAATAAAAGATCATGTCCTGCCCTTCAGAATTTTGGCAGCCAAGCTCTGCATTCTCCTCATGATGGTGAAAAATTGTAGAGATATCAGAAAGGACCTCGCCTATTGTCCACAGCCAGAAATTAGGCGTTTTCCTCAGAAACAAGATTTTTCTGAAGCACTGATGATTGCAGGACACTTGAAAACATTTATTATTACTTGGCCAGATAACTGAAAAGTCCAAGTGTTCTACAGAGAAGAAGTAACAATACATTCCAAGCTTTAGGCTTTCTGCTATCTTATTCTAGCAGCACATGCCAACTGAAAGCTATCCAGTTTCTTTCCTTCAGCAGTCTGTTTAAGCCAAGTCTGATTATAGCCTATGACCAGAATTAACCGTATCCACGAGGGTGAATAAGAGACTGTGGTATATCAGTTGACTGAGGTGAACTGATCCCCAAAATTAGATATTTGGATAATAGACTCTCTCTCAATGGGCCTCTGATGATTTGAAATTATGCTGCTTTATCAACTCTACTAAACCCCTCTGGTTTTACCAGAGATTCCTTAGCTAATTTCTGGGTAGTAGAACTTAGCTACAAAGCTTTTTTGATTTACTCACTTGGTTTGAGAGGGCGACACATAATCATAATTCAGACATGGTCCTCAAGTGATTCCCAGGACGGATTGCCACATACTTACACATTTCCACTGCAAATGATTTTTTGGGAACAGGAAAAAAAGTGAATTTATTACTTTATCTCAGATGCTTCTTCATTGGTTCAGACGGATGGTTACTATCTCATCCCATAATGTATTAAATGCCTCCTAGCACTGTGAATACTAGCCAGCCAGGCTGGAACTTCCAGGGTGGTAGCAGTTAGATTTCTCCATATTATCACCCAAGTATGTGCTTCCTTCCGCAGCAGAGCCTTGCCACCAGTCTTGAATGTGTCCAAAAGCATTGCTGATACCCTGTGAAGTCTGAGGAGAGAATCTATGGGACCACAACCCAGAAATATGTTACCCATTGTTGGTCCTGGAGACCTTATTTAATGGCATAGGGTATTGAGTTGGGCAATTATTTCCCCATTAAATTTGAACTCCATTTAAACACCATTTTATATGTACACATTTAAGAAAGTTTTTAAATTAATAGGTTTCCATGTAGCTTTTTTCTTTAGATCATTAATAGATTATTCACTGGGGCTGGGGTACATAAGCCTGAATTTTGATTGTTTGTGATTTTTTATATTGCTCTGTATCTATTTATTATTACTTGGCCAGATATCTGAAAGTCCAAGTGTTCAGAATATGTCTGTGGAGAAGTAACAATACATTCTAAGCTTTAGGGTTTCTACTATCTTATTCCAGCAACACCTGCCAACTGAAAGCTATCCAGCTTCTTTCCTTCAACAGTCTGTTTAAGCCAAGTCTGATTATAGCCTATGACCAGAATTAACCATATCCTTGCTCAGGAAGATGACTATAGTTATCTGTGGATGTAATAACAAATTTTTATAGACTTATTGTTAAGAATTATGCTGTTTTAGCAATTAGTGTTCCAGGGAAGAGCATGTCATTTGATTATTCAGTGTCAAGTTATCAGCTCTGAAACCATATATGCAAGTAATATTATATGTACTGAGTAAGTAATATTTGGTATGTATGTGCGTGTATGTGTGATATTAAACAGGCTAAGTTATATTTAGCAATATATATGCATACACACAAATGTATGCATGAAATAACAACTACTGGGTTAATAAACAAAAAAGTCATAAATTGGAAGGAGAGAAGGAATGAGCGTATTGGAGGACTTTTCAGGAACAAAGATAGGGAAGAAATATTATAATTATATTATATTATCTGACATGATAGATTTTTTATCAAAAATCACTCTTAAAATATTTTATATCCTCAATGAAGAGAGTGTGATTCTTTGAACTGACCAGTATAAGGAGAGAAGGTGAGAAAACATTAGTTCAGGTGTAGCCTCTGTGCTCACAATTCATGATTTTTATTGATGTTGTTGATCATCATAATGTTGTTTCATTTGTTTAAAATAAGAGAAACCTTAGTTTGGGGCTAGAGAACTAGCTCAATACTTAATACCATCTGCTTATCCTAGTTTGCCTTCTATTGCTTTGATAAACATCATGACTGAAAGTAACTTTGAGAAGACAGTTTTTTTTTTTTCATCTTACTAATTTTTGACCATTATAAAGAAAAGAGAAGGAAATCAAGGTAGAAGTATAGAGACATGAACTGAAGCAAAGATTATGGGGAAAAAAATGAAACTACTTACTGGATGCTCAGAGTCTTGCTCAACTTTCATTTTAGTAAATCAAGGACCATCTGACCAGGGGTAGAGTAGTTTGAGTCATCCTACATCAAGAATGAATCAAGAGAATGCCCGCAAGATTGTCAATGGACCAGTTTTGATGAAGAAATCTTCAGTCTCTTTCGAGTTGGAAAAAAAAAAGAGAGAGACAAGCTCCTTGGTTTTCAGAGGGCTCAGGTTTAGTTTACAGAACCATGTGGTACATTGCAGCCATCTCTAATTCCAGTTCTGGAAAAATCTGATATATATATATATATAATGTATATTAGCCTAATATTATATATATATTATATATATATATAATGACTCTCATCAGAATGTAGTCACTGTGGCTCCTATACCTTGAATTTGATTCCATAGAGTGTTGGGAAATAAGTTTCTCTGTATTATCGCTGGTGTTTTTCATGTCAATCCAAGATGATCAAATTACAGCCTGTCCATATTTTCAGAGTCGTCATAATCAGCTAGTAGTTACAGCCAAAATTTGTGCTCGCCAAATCATTCAAATTGCCAGATTTGTTAGAATGTCATCCTGTCAGCTTGTCATGTTGGTTGAATAAAAGAAAGAAGAACTACAAAACAAAATGAGTATTGTGTAGAGCTCAAGCTGAGAGCCCTGATAACAAGTATAGGAGAGAAGTAACTGTATTCACCTAACTTGCAAGACAGGACAATAATTAAACTCCATGTGGTCCATTGAATCTGGAAGATATAGTCAGCTTTGATGGTTTCTCTCCCAGTATCTATGACCTGTGCTTTTGGAAGGCCGAGAGAGTGTAACCCTAAAGTAATACTAAGAGAGAGAGAGAGAGATCAGAAGTCTTTGCAGTCTACTTTATTTTATTTTTAATTATGAAAGAAGCCAGTCCTTTGTTGAAAATTAAAATAAAGGTATGGATAAAAGTTATTTTATATGATTATACCTACATATAAAAATTAAAAATATACATGTACATAAGTGTTAGAATATTAAAGTCAATTGAACATTGGTAGTCAGGTAATTATTAAAGTATGAATGGTTAGGGGATTGTTAGCAAATATTATTAAGTTGAGTTTATTCCAAGCAGTGCCAAAGGGAAAACTGTCTGCAGTAAAGGTGAGTAAACTTGCTTTATAACTCTGTGTTGCATCTTTCTCTTTGAAATGTCCCTGAGAGTCTTATATTTGTGAATATACATTTGTAACCCTTTGAATTAGAATTAGTATTTAAAAGTTAAAGAGATTTCATAAATAAAAACATCATATTTTCCTTGGTAAACAGCTGAGTTTATTATGAGTATTAAAATTGTAAGAGGTTTCTTTGATCACCTTGCCCCTTGGGGGTGCAGCCTTACCAGACCACAGAGGAAGACAATGCAGCCAATCCTGATGAGACCTGATAGACTAGGATCAGAAGGAAGGGGAGGAGGACTTCCCCTATCAGTGGAGTGGAGGAGGTGTATGGCTGGAGAAGAGGGAGAAAGGGGAGGAATGGGAGGGGAGGATGGAGTGATCTACTGGTGGGATACAAAGTGAATAAACTATAATTAATAAAAATAAAAATTTTAAAGAAAAGAACATCATATCTTTCTTGGAAAATAGCTGAGTTTATTATGAGTCTTAAAATTGTAAGAGGTTTCTATGTTTGGGATTCCCCGCGTAATGTCTAAGTGATTTTATAATTATCAAATAAGAAATATTTTTCTTCTTAAAAAGAAGAAAATATTTTTAAAAACATACATTGTTTATTTTTTTAAATAGTTACATATTTGTAATGGAGTTTGCAATTGGGTTTGAGGAGTTCATAAAGCTACTGCAATGATTTATGAAAAAGGCAACAATTGCAGAAAGAGTACAAAGATGTTAAAACATGCTAGATTTGAAATTAAAGTGGCTTTTTATCTTCACTTTTTTAAATGAGTAAAAATTAAAAAGTTAATTTGTATTCTTTGAATAAAAATGATATTTTAAATAATCCCTACATAAATATAAATTCAAATCAAAAGTAAAACCCCAGGGTATAAAACCAACACAATTTTTTTTATCAATTCTGACATGTATATTTGTCTTTGATATCATTTAAGTAAATATCTAAAAGTATTAAACAAATATGTAATGCGTGTGATTTTATAAAATATTTAGAACAATATTCAGCCTTCTTTTAGTTCTGAAACATACTTTCATTTGTATTATCACTGAATATATTAAAAACTGCTAGAAAGTATCTACAATTGACTCTTCTGCTAGTGGCCCAGGGATACATTCAGCTGTGCCGAGCAGAGTATTGTCCCTGTTTCCACTCTCTGTTGCGTGTTCCCGTGAGGTCACCAAGTTGGATACCCCACCTTCATCCAGGAGCTCTGACCAAGGTCCACAAGCCCGACAAACAGCATCAAACAGGAACATCCACGGGCAACCAGATGGCTATAGGACATAAACAAGAGCCAAGGCAACATGACTCCTGCAGAGCCCAAAGATCCTACGTAACAAGCCCTGGCTACCCTAACATAACAGAAGCACAAGAGAATGATTGCAATTTCCATCTTATAAAGATAATAGAGTCTTTTTTATTTGCCATTTTTTTATTCTTTATTAATTACACTTTATTCACTTTATATCTCCCCTGTGGTTCCCTCCCTCCTCCAGTCCCAATCCATCCCTTCCTCCACCCTCTGCATGCATGCCCCTCCCCAAGTCCACTGATAGGGGAGGTCTTCTTTTTTTCTGATCCTAATCAATTAGGTCTCATCAGGAGTGGCAGCATTGTCTTCTTCTGTGGCCTGGTAATGCTGCTTCCCCCTCAGGGGGAGGTAATTAAAGAGCAGCCCAATCAGTTCATGTCAGAGACAGTCCCTGTTCCTATTACAATGGAACCCACTTGGATACTGAACTGCCATGGGCTACATCTGTGCAGGGGTCTTAGGTTATCTCCATGCATAGTCCTTGGTTGGATTGTCAGTCTCAGGAAAGACTCCTGTGCGTAGATTTTTTGCTTGGAGATCAAGGATATACAAGGATAACAGACTCTTTTAAAGAGGAAATTAATAACTCCCTTAGAGAAATATAGGAAAATACAATCAAACAGGTGAAGACCTTTAAAGAGGAAATGAATAAATTCTTCAAAGAAATGCAGGAAAATAGAAATAAACAGGTGAAGGAGATGAATAAAACTGTTCAAGACAGGAAAGTGGAAGTAGAAGCAATAAAGAAAACACTAACTGGGAGAATCTGGGAGATGGAAAACCTAGGGAAGAGAATAAGAACAACAGATATAAGCATCACAAACAAATTATAAGAGATGGAAGAGGGAATCTCAGGGATAGAAGATATGGTTATAGAAACTGATAATTCAGTCAAAGAAAATACTAAATCTAAAATAATTCCTGATGAAAATCAAGGAAATGTGGAATACTATGAAAAGACCTATTATTATCATTCCCATTAAGAATAATAGGAATCCAAGATGGTGAAGAGGACCAGAAAATATTTCAAAAAAATCACAGAAGAAAATTTCTCCAACCTGATGAAATAAATACCTATAAACATACAAGAAGCTTACAAAAAACCACTTAGATTGGATCAGAAGAAAAAAATCTTACTGCCACATTTAACTAAAACACTAAATCTACAGAACAAAGACAGAATATTAAAATCTGCAAGGGGAGAACGCCAAGTAGCACACAAAGGCAGACCTATCAGAATTATACCCAAATTCTCAACAGAACTTTGAAAGCTAGTAGGGCCTGGACAGATATTTTGCAACCCCTAAAAGACCACAGATACCATGTGTGTCTTTATGCCTCTGAGTTAACTCACTCAAGATGATTTTTTCTAGTTCCCACCATTTGCCTGCAAATTTCATGATTTCCTTGTTTTTAATTGCTGAGTAGTATTCCATTGTATAAATGTACCACGATTTCTGTATCCATTTCTCTGTTGAGGGACATCTATGTTGTTTCCAGATTATGGTTGGCAAAAATAGGACTGCTGTGAATGTGGTTGACAAATGACCTTGTTGTATACTTGAGCATATTTTGGATATATGCCTAGGAGTGGTATAGCTGCATCTTGAGGGAGCATTATTCCTAATTTTATGAGGTAGAGTCAGATTGATTTCCAAAGTGGTTATGCTAGTTTAACACTCTCACCAGCAAAAGAGGATGGTTCCTTTCCTCCACATTCTCTCCAGCATGTGTGCTCAATCCTTCTTCAGAAGCACAAAAGTGATAGACGTGGAAGGAGGAGAAGACAGGGAACAGGACAGGAGCCTACCACAGAGGACCTCTGAAAGACTCTACTGATCAAGGTATGGAAGCTGAGGCTTAGACTCAGACTTGGGCAAAGTGTAGGGAATCTTATGAAGGAAGAGGGATACAGAAAGACCTACAGGGGAAAGGAGCTCCAAAAGAGCTCCAACAGAGCCATAAAATCTGAGCTCCGAAGGCCCTGCTGAGAATGATACCCAACCAAGGACAATGCACGGAAAGGACCTAAAACCTCGGCTCAGATGTAGCCCGTAGACTCATTTTCCAAGTGGGGACCCTAATAAGGGGAGCAGGGACTTTTTCTGACATGAACTCAGGGGCATTCTCTCTAATCACCTCTGCCTGTGGTGGGGAGGGTTGCAGCATGCTAGTCTACAGAGTAAGACAATGCAACCAGTCCTGATGAGACCTTATAGGATGGGTTCAAATAGAAGGGAAGGAATATTCCCTTCTCTATCTCTATCAGTAGACTAGAGGAGGGGCATTATGGGAAGAAGAGGAAGAAAGGAAGGGTGGGATTGGAAGGAGGAGAGGGGGGAGGCAACAGCTGGGATACAAATAGAATAAATTATAATAAAAAATGAAAAATAAACTAACATTTAGAAAAAAAAACCTAAAACAAACAAACAAAAGAAAGAACACAGATGCAACAAAGACTGCTGTACTCAGCAAAACTCTCTATCACCATGGATGGATCAAAGAACTCAGCATAAAACCAGATACTATGTGGAAAGTGAGTAATAATGTGCCAATATGCCTCCACATGTGCAGAGATTGGTAAAATTTAGAGGCAGAAGAATAAACTCTTATTAGCGACAATAACATAAAAACTGAAAGTAAAATTATTTTGAAAAATACTTTTGTTTTCACATACCAATAAAAATATTATTTATAATAAAATCACAGCTGACCAGTTATTCAACAATGAAGTAGATATTTATAGATGTTGGGTATTGGGGGATGTGTTTAACTTCCAGATCTCTCTTCAAGAAATTAAAAATTCCATAGGTGATATTTGGGCCAAGTCTGTTGTGTTTCTGTGGCAGGATATGCTCTTTTCTTCTGAGTTTTGTAACATTTTTAATGAGGCACTTCCATTTTCCCTGTTGCAGAAGCTAAAAATGTAAAATTATGTTATATTTCTCACTATACTGCATGTTATAGTAAAATTATTCATATATTTTCTTGCTCATTGCTTCAAAATATAACAAAAAACCTCTCATTAATTTGTATTAACTTTAATATTATTAGACTCCTGGGATTTTTGCTTAACTTATTCCTATATTCCTAGCTCATTTCTGAGGGCAGATCACTCATTCAGTTTCTACTTTACAAGAAGACAGGCTGCCCCTCTTCAAATTATAGGTCAGCTTAGAGAGTTTGCAAATTAAATACCATCAAGTGCCATAACTTTATGGTGAAATTTTTTATTTAATGATACCATTTATTGGTATTCCCATATTACCAAACATTTCCTTTGCATGTAAATTTTCTTAAGATATAATTACCATCCACTGTTTATGAAATTGTATATAATCATCTGAAGCTGAACATTTCAGCATTGCAGTAGTTTGGGAAAAGTTCTTTAAATCCAGGAGAACTGAAATTATTTTATCTTTTTTTTTTTTTCTGGTTTGACTTTAAAGAAAATGATTATGTAGTTATATTCTTTATTGCAGAGGAAAACCTGGGAGGTCTTTTATTTCTCCATTACAGCTTTAATAAATTTACCGGTCACAAGACATGCATGGTGACCTTTCTATGTATTATTTCTTTCTTGAGGATGATAATTCTTATCAAATAAAATGAAAATAATCAGGATAAGTAATTGTTCACTTTAGGTGCCTATTCATTTTTCATCATTACATTACAAGTAAGGGATTATATGAAGATTACTCTCTGATTTTAATTTAAATGGTTTTCCCTGGTAAATTGGATTTTACCCTGCTTCATAAGAATATATTTCATAGCAAACTGAAATGCCTGCCTTTACAAATTGATATGGATCAGGAGAAAAACTTCATTTCATGCAAACTTTTTAATATCACAACATGAATGTAAATTTTATTCTTGCCATCATCTGTGGTTCTACCTCATTAAAAATCCTGTTTATCTAAGTAAACAGAATACCTTGCATTACAGCATGTCCTCAGTGCCTCCTTAAGTAGAATACATTGTATTCTAATGTATTTAATCTAGTTATATCGTCTGGATTTTATATGCAATCACATGCATTGTTTTAGAGCTGGTAATCTTATTCTCATTTCTGTACCTGTAGGAAATATAATCTACTAAAGAAAGATCTGCAAACTTTGATCTATTAACACACAAGAAATTAAAAAAATAAAACAGTGTTGTTAGATATTTTAAAAAATGAAATATTTCATTTTTCTCTATGTGAATGTATATGCCATTTAAAAACTTACATTTTGTGTATCTTGATTATTAATTTATAAAATATCTAATTGTTATTTGCAATAAAATTATTATTAAAATTATATTGATACTTTGAATTGACACAAAAGCAAAATCTATAAATAAGACCCCTGCACAGATGTAGCCCATGGCAGTTCAACATCCAAGTGGGTTCCATTGTAATAGGAACAGGGACTGCCTCTGACATGAACTGATTGGCCTGCTGTTTAATTACCTCCCCCTGACAGGGGAGCAGCATTACCAGGCCACAGAAGAAGACAGTGCAGCCACTCCTGATGAGACCTAATTGACTAGGATCAGAAGGAAGGAAAGGAAGAGCTCCCCTACCAGTGGACTTGGGGAGGGGCATGCATGCAGAGGGTGGAGGAGGGGAGGGATTGGGACAGGAGGAGAGAGGGAACCACAGGGGGGATACAAAGTGAATAAAGTATAATTAATAAAGAATTTAAAAAAATTAAAAAAGTCAATAGAAAAAAAGAAGTATTTACAATTTATAAGTATCACCAATTTACAAATGAAGATGGCACAGGAATACTTAGGATACTCCATTTAGCAAGTGTTAACATACAGCTCTTCTACAAATTTGTTTTTATGAAAAAATACTAACGTTTTTTTCTCTTCTCTCTGTGTAACAGGTACAAGTTAATTGAGAGTGTCTGGTTTTACACTGTGTCAGTCACTATCAGATATTTACCTTCCTTTTATACTAATCTCAAATTTTCTTTGACTCTCAAAGTGTTGAATTAGCTCTAGCCTTTCCTATATCCCCAGTGGGAAAAAAATGGTTTCTTTAAATCTAGGATGTTATACCAATATTTTTCCATTAGTAAGGGTTAAGGATAAACTGATTCTCAACTATGAAACAGGCTGATTAGTAGAACTTTTCAGAGGAGTTTCACTAATGGTTAAAAATAAATACAAACATTGTACCTTTATCCTCTTCTTGCCTTCAATATAATATTGTGAGGATTTGACAGCTGAAGCTTTGGCAGTCATCTTTGAGCTATGAGGTAACTACCTGAAGACAAAAGCTAACATAATTCATTTGAAGAATTTTGACAGCATATTAACCAATGTGTTTTTGGATCAAAGCATGTTGAACATATGTATCATATAATATCATATGTAATTTCTTAATATAATATATACCCATTATTTCATCAAACAATTTATTGGATGATTTGCTTGCGGTTTTATTATAATGAGCCAGGGCTAAATGGTCTTCATATTAATTAGTGTATCTTCTTTCATTATTTCAAAGTTTATAGGTTAAGAGAACAAGGTAACAACTGTGATTTTGAGTGATAATAAAATCAGCACTTAACATTTTATATAATTAGTAAGTTTCTATTTTCCCATTAACATAATTCTACCTATGGCAATTTTCACAGCAATTTTATAAAGTATGTGTGTAAGTAAACAGACAGCTAACTTTATATGCTTTAAGGAAGAAAAAACAGGGGCCATAGATCTTTAAAAGACTAGAGTGGGTGGAAGTTTTACAGTTACAGTTTTCTAGGAGATGACATGAATACAGAGTTTCCAATGTGGAGATTAGAAATTGAATCATGTCATCTAGAATTTGCATGAAGCCTGATGGAAATGGCTGGATGAAGACTGATGGAAATGGTTAAAATCTAAATATATAGATTTATATTTATAAAATAAATACCTGGAATTGTGTACTTTATTAAATTATTTCTTGACTATTTTTTTCTTACACTGTACTTAGAGGGTGTTCCACTTCAGTGTAGGCATAGTTTTCATAGATTTCCTTCATAATAACTTAAAGTTTCTTTTAGTTTTTGTGATTCCTGTAACATTTATTTTATAACCATGATTTTTCCCCCCTGAACAAATGATGATCCATCTTGAATTCTATTCTCAAAAAAAGCTATCCAGTAATAAAAATGATTATTAGAAATGCAGCTTGTTATACTGCCATAAAGTTTCATTTTTGAATCCATATAAGTTCATGCTAGATTTCTTCAAATACAACTCATAACAAAGGAACTTAATTTTTAAAATCTGAAGTCAAACTAATTGGAGGGGAATCTACAATCACTAATTTACTAAACCAGAACAATCCCTAAAAATACTCTATAATCATTTGTCCTTATACCCACACATAAGTGTGGTTTTTGCCCCTCACCAAGGAAACTTTCCTTGACAACAAAGGAGGAACACTGCAGGATACCTCAGTCAATCAAAATGTAGAGTTTGGATCCAAGTCCCAAAGGATACACCCACGAAACATCCCCACACTTAAAGCTCAGGGAACACCAAGGAATGCAGCGTAATAACCAGGGGATCAGGAAGTTTGCTATGATATCCTGTCTCCTACTAATATCAGAAGCTACTCCCATAAAGTTTTCTCACTATGAGAACACAGACATGAGCTGATCAGGATGACACTAACAAACATGCCAAATTAGATGAGGACAGTACATGAGGCCTCAACCCCACATGAAGAACTACAGATAACCCTTAAGGTAAGAGTAGGGAGATAATCTTCCTCCATGAAGAACACAGTGTTTAGTTATCAAGTGTCAAACGGTTAGGCGTGCAAACCTTTACAGAAGTAACATTATATGGTCTCAGCAGGTTACAGTTAGGAATGTGTGTGTGCATGCACAAGTACATATGCATGTAATAGCCGTTAATTTTTGAAAAGAGGCCATGGATTTGAAGGAGTCAGATGGGGTATATGGGAAGATTTAAAGGAAAGAAAGGAAAGTGAAAAATGTAATGAAATTACAACCTCAAAAACAAACAAAAAGAAGGAAAATGAATTAACATCACCTTCATCTTCAAATTAAATTTTCTCTCCAAGCTCTTGAAGGTTGATGGAAATTCAAAACAATTTTTTGACTTTTTAACACAATATATTCTTATTTTTCTACATATGATGTTATAGAAAATGAACCTATCAGTTTATTTAATTCTGTAGAAAAAGTCTAGCATAGGCTTCCAATAGTGCAAATTGACCTTTTATATAAACGGCCCAGATCTCTCGGCTGTCATAAGTAACGCCGTGTATTTTTGATTTCTAATTCTTATGTCTATGTAATATTAAACAATCTTCAGTTTCTTTCCCATATTTTCTGAAAAACTGTTAATCTTTTTTTACGCAGGTATGTTTTCTCCTTCATTTTATGTGATTCCACACTTTAGCATTTATATTTATATATAAAAACTACATGACAGAATATAGTAGCCTCAATAAATCATGAAACAAAATATTTCATATTAATTTTTTTACTTTGATGTATTCTATCATATAGTATTTTTGAGTTAAGACTAGATACTTCCCTATATTGTTACCAAATGATTAAGATTGAATTTTGTAAGTTTCTGTTTTTTCAGCTTATGTTAACAATAATTTTCCTTTTAGCATCTCTATCCAAATTAATTTCAAAAGAAGTATTTTTCTTTCAACTACAATTGAGCAGCAACAGTATTTATTGACAGGAAAGAAATTTGAAACCACATTAAAGTGTTTCTCTGTCATGTGGAACATTTTCCTTTATATATAACCTTGCTATTTTTTTCTTTTTAGAGCGTTGTTTGCATAATTTGATACTATAGCTCAAAAAATGATTGGGGGAATGCCTCTGCTTTCTGGAAATGCACCACATTGAATTCATGGTCAACAAAAATATTTTAAGCTTGTTGCTTAGCAACGTGCATAGATGGAAAAATTTACATTAGAATTTACAGACTGAATGTTTATAATATTAAATTCTTTATTAGTGTTTGTTAATAATACTCTACAACAAGCTCACCAATAATGCTGACTTAACTCATCTTCTGATTTCATTTCCAAGTTCAAGCTTACTTATTAACTTTTACATGAAAACATTACTTAAAAAATGTAAGTAAAATCTAAGATGGAGAGAAGTGAAAGAGGGAGAGGCAGAGAGAGAAGGGGAATTGGAGGGAGAAAAAAAGCTGACAGTGAATCTAATATGCCATAGCCATTTCATAACCTGCAAGGGGAATGCACTGTGATCAGATTTACTATAAAGGTACTATTTTCCTTTCTTCTGGGAGGTACTGTATAGTAAACAGTACTATATTCTTATGATTCGACTTTAGTGAGTTCCATATAGAATAATTAAAAATGGAAAGAAAACCTGGAAAAAAAGGAGCTACAAACCCAAGGGTATTGTTTTTTGATGTCTTTGACATAGAATTCCTCTCTGCATTAACACCTATGGCAAGCTGCACTTTACTCTCTGGATCCAGGAGACATGGACCTTATCTCTCTCCCGAAGGCAAATCACTGTCTTGACTTTGGAGAAAAACTGACGCACCTATGACAAACAATAATAAAAAATGTATGATATTTTCTGGTGAAATAATGTTAACTTATGCACATGTTGCAAATAAATTGAACATATTCTACCCTCTTTTAGTGTGAGCACTGTCAACACAGCAAAATTAAAAAAAATGTAGTATAAAAACAATTTTGAACATAGTTTTAGTTTGCCTGAAGCTGATGCTTTCTTAGGGCCGTGGCCTCCAGCACATGCCAGACCCAGCTTTGTTTTGCTTTCTGATAACTTATTCTCATTTATAATTCTTATTCACATATTTTGATTTTTTGTTTGGGGAAAAATATTAATTCTGGAGTCTCACATTTAGCATTGTTTCATTTCTAAAGCCTCTGTTCAATGCTTGTTATTGGAGTTAGATGCCTTGTCCCAGATGTCAGTGCTGTAGCTGAGCAATCTTCTGCCATGGCCAAGGCCAGTTTGCTGGTGTGAGAGCAGCATTTTGGAGGGTGTAGGTAAATCTTATTTATCTTTTTTAGCTTCAGGTCCTAGATGAGTCCTGAAGCTTTCTTTATATTTAATACATATTCATTTGCCTAATAATAACATTTTAGAAAATAGAATATCTTAAATTAAATTAGTTATTAAAATACTCCCATGAATTTTAATAAGTAATATTTATGCAGAAAGTTGATCTCTCAGATACATGGCATTTGAATCTAGGGAAAAGAGCAGCTGACTATAGCTCTCAGAATGAAATAAGGATTATCTTCTTTTGTTAACAAATATTTATTGGCTGTAAGTGAGTGCCTCTACACAAAATAGAAATGCATACTACTAGTGAGATATTTAGTAATATATTAACACTCAGATGATGTTTTATTATGGAAGATGCTTGTTAGTATGTACAGAAATTAAGATATAATTGACACATACGACTGATATTTGTGATGGATTTCTTATAATGTGACAGATAACTTGTTAACAGTGATCTAAAACTATATAAATGAGTATCTTTTAATATTTTTATTATTAAAACACAAATTTATTTTATTTTTTAATATTAGTTACAGTTTATTAACTTTGTATCCCAGCTGTAGCCCTGTCCATCATTCCCTCCCAATCCAACCCTCCCTCCCTCATCTCCTCCCTGCCCCTTTCCAAATCCACTGATAGGGGAGGTCCTCCTTCCTGTCCATCTGATCCTAGCTTACAGGTTTCTTCAGGACTGGCTACAATGTCCTCCTCTGTAGCCTGGCAAGTTTGCTCCTCCCTCAGTTTGAGGGGGGTGGTGGTCAAAGAGCCAGACACTGAGTTCATGTCAGAAATAGTCCCTGTTCCCCTTACTAGAGTACCCACTTAGATTCTGAGCTACCATGGGCTACATCCAAGCAGGGGTTCTAGGTTATATCCATATATAGTCCTTGGTTGGAGATACAGTCTCAGAAAAAGACCCCAATGCCCAGATATGTTTGGTCCTGATGGAGCTCGTGTCCTCTCCAGGACGTACTAACTCCCCCTTCTTTCATATGATTACCCGCACTCTACCCAAGATTTGGTTATGAGTCTCAACATCTGCTTTGATACACTGCTAGGTAGAGTCTTTCAGAGAGAGGCCCTCTGTGGAAGGCTCCTGTCCTGTTACTTGTTTTCTCCTACTTCCAATGTCTATCCCATTTTTCTTTCTAAATAAGGATTGATCCTCTTACCTCAGGTTCTCCTTGTTGTTTATCTTCTTTAGGTGTACAGATTTTAGTATGTTTATCCTATTTAAAGGTCTAGTATCCATTAAAAATGAGTATATGCCAAGTGTGTCTTTCTACTTCTTGGATACTTCACTCAGGATGATCTTTTCTAGATCCCACCATTTACCTGCAAATTTCATGATTTCCTTTTTTTTAATTTTTTTTTTAATTGCTGAGTAGTATTCCATTGTATAAAAGTACCACAATTTCTGTATCCATTCCTCAACTGAGGGACATCTGGCTTTTATTTCCAGCTTCTGGCTATTATGAATAAAGCTGCTACAAACATGATTGAGCAAATGTGCTTGTTGTGTACTTGAGCACCTTTTGGATATATGCCTAGGAGTGGTGTGGCTGGATCTTGAGGAAGCAGTATTCCTGATTGTCTGAGAAAGCACCAGATTGATTTCCAAAGTGGTTCTACAAGTTTACATTCCCACCAGCAATGGAGAAGGGTTCCCCTTTCTCCACAACCTTTCCAGTGTGTGTTGTCACTTGAGTTATTCATCTTAGCCATTCTGATGGGTGTAAGCTGAAATCTCAGTGTCATTTTGATTTACATCTCTCTGATGGCTAAGGGCGTTGAATATCTCTCTAAGTGTTTCTCTGCCATTCCATATTCTTCTACAGAGAATTCTGTTTAGCTCTGAACCCATTTTTAATTGGATTTCTTGAGTTATTGCTTTTTAACTTCTTTAGTTCTTTGTATATTCTGATATCACCAAGTATCTTTCAATATTTTTCAGTGTTCCTTTTCTATGGGTACATTTGTCATATTCCCTGCTCAGATTTTTTCACTTATTTATTTTAATAATTCTAGCTTTCTTGTTTTGACTTAAATTGAATATTTTTCATGTTCTGTTTTCCAAGGGGACCACTGTACTTTACTTTTTTCTTCTTTAATCCTTAATAAATTTAACTTTAAAGAGGAGTCAATTTTTGCTATAAATTAGTGTGTTTACTATTTCAAAGTATAACAACATCTGAAATTATCATACAAATCAATGAGATAAAAAGTAGTTCTGCACCAAAAACAGATTTTTGAGGACCTCTAAAGTACATCTTCTATCTTCCTACCCACACTTTGTTTCCTTAAAAGATGGACTTTTGCTTGGTCCGGGGTTGTTTAGGAAGTTTTTGTTTTATTTGTTGAGTGATCAGCTGTTCAAAGGCTTTCCCTGATGCCCTGATGAATGGAGAAGGAATTTCATGTCTAAAAGCAGGAAGATCTTGAAAAGAATAAGGAACACCCTGGGGTGTGGAGGGTAGGAGGCTGTTGATACTATCCCTGAGGTGCTGATATATAGGCAAGGAAAAAATGAATGTTGCTGGCAGAATTAGTAATGGCTTGGGTCAGGGTTTCAAGGAGTAGCTACTTCATTCTGAGAGCCCAACACTTGCCACCATGAGGAGTTATGGCTATCAGTCCATAGGTAAATATATGCCTTTTTCTGTGGCTCTCCCTGGCAACTTTTAAATAAATTATGTTCCCTTCATGCAACATTGTGTGAGTTCTTCCCATTCTATGACGATTTTTTCTTTCTGTTTCAACCCTTTCATCATCAAAATAGTAAATAAAATTCTACACATCTCAATAAGCTTGCTTGGAATAAGGCATTTCTTGGACAAGACCCCCTCATTCATCTTCCTTATGTTCTCACCACTTTTGTCTCCCACTGAGGACCCTGTCACAGAAGAAACTCCTACTGGACTAGGTCAGTTATTAGGATTTTGTATATGTTGTTTATTATGATTTTACGTTTTAGTATGTGTGTGCAGGTAGGATGAGAAAGGGGAGAATGAAGTTGGGAAGGATCTGAGAGAGACTAATGGCACAGTGGCACAGAAAGAATAAGACCAAAATATATTGTACAAAAACGACTTAAATAAAAAAGAAAATTAAATCACCTCAAATTTATTCAGACTCTAGCTATTGTCTTTTGACCCATTGTACCCTTCATCATTTTTATTCTAATTCCTTCTGTTTCTTCTAATCATTATTTATTTATTTTTTATTAATTACATTATATACACTTTCTATCCCAGATGTAGCCCTGTCCCATGGCCCCTCCCCAAACCACCCTCCCTCCCCCTTATCCTACCATACCCCTACTCCAGTCCATTGAAAAGGGAGGACTTCTTTCCTATCCATCTGACCCTAGGTCTCATCAGGACTGGCTGAATTGTCTTCCTCTGTGGCCTGGAAAGGCTGCTCCCCACTCAGGGGTAGGTGATCAAAGAGCCAGTCATTGAGTTCATGTCAGAGACAGTCCCTGTTCCCTTACTAGGGAATCTACTTGGATACTGAGCTGCCATGGGCTACATTTGTGTAGAAGTTCTAGGTTATCTCCAAGCATAATCCTTGGTTGGGGTATCAATATCAGAAAAAAAGGGGGCTCAATTTTATTATTCTTTTGTTCACCCTGTGGCGCTCTTTTCTCCTCTATGTCATTTATATCTTCCCATTTTTTTTTCATAAGATTCCCTGCACTGCTCCCTAAGTTTGGCCATAAGTCTCAGCATCTGCTTTAATACCTTGCTGGTTATAATCTTTGAAAGGCCTCTGTGTTAGGATCCCGTACTATTCCCTGTTTACTTCCTCATCAGATGTCCACCCCGTTTGCCTTTCTGAATGAGGATTGAGCATCTTACTCAGAGTCCTCATTTTTTTAATAATTTTTTTCTTTTTTAACATTAATTAAATTTTATTTGCTTTGCATCCAGCTTAACCTCCTTCTTCAGTCGCTCCCAATTCCACCATCCCTCCATCTCCTCCCATGGCCCTCTCCAAGTCCACCAATAGAGGAGGTCCACCCCCCTTTCATCTGACTGTAGCTTATCAGGTCTCATCAGGGGTCCTCCTTCAGGATTAGCATCTTTAGGTATATAGATTTTATTATGTTTATCCTATTTTGTATGTCCAATATCCACTTATAAGTGAATATATTCCATGTGTGCCTTTCTGGCCCTTGGATAGCTCACTTAGGATGATCTTTTCTAGTTCCCACAATTTGCCTGCAAATTCAATGGTTTCCTTGTTTTTAATTGCAGAGTATTCTTCCATTGTGTAGATGTACCACTATTTCTATATCCATTCCTCAGTTGAGGGACATCTGGGTTGTTTCCAGGTTTTGGCTATTATGAATAAAGGTGTTACAAACCTGGATGAGCAAATGGCCTTGTCGAATACTTGAACAACTTTTGGAAATATACCTAGGAGTGGTATTGCTGGATATTGAGATAGCACTATTCCTAATTGTCTGAAAAAGACTCAAATTGATTTCCAAAGTGGTTGTACAAGTTAACATTCCAGCCAGCTCCAGCAGGGTTTCCCTTTCTCCATAACCTCTGCAGCATGTGTTGTTGCTTGAGTTTTTGATCTTAGCTATTCTGATGGTGATGTCATTTTGATTTTCATTTCCCTGGTTGCTTAGGATGTTGAGAATTTATGGAAGCTTTTCAGTTTAATGAGGTCCCATTTATTTGATCTTAGAACCTGTGCTGTTGGTGTTCTGTACAGGAAGTTGTCTCCTGTGCCAAAGAGTTCAAGGCTCTTCCCCACTTTTTCTTCTAAGAGGTTTACTGTGTCTGGTTTTATATTGAGGTCTTTGAACCACTTGGACTATAGTTTTGTGCATGGTGATGAGTATGGATCTATTTGCATTTTTTTTCTACATGTAGATATCCAGTTAGACCAGCAACCTTTGTTGAAGTTGCTATCTTTTTTCTATTGTATGGTTTGGGGATCTTTTTAAAAATCAGGTGTCCATAAGTATATGGGCTTATTTTTGTGTTGTCTATTTGATTCCATTGATCTACCAGCTTGATTCTATGGAAGTACCATGCACTTTTTATTACTGTTGCTCTATAGTACAGCTTGAGATAAGGAATAGAAATACCTCCAGAGCATCTTCTGGAGAAGAGGATTGTTTTAGCGATTCTGGGTTTCTTATTATCCCATATGAAGCTGAGAATTATTTCAAGTTCTGTAAAGAATTGTGTTGGTAATCTCATGGGAATGGCATTGAATCTTTAGATTGCTTTTGGTAAGATGTCCATTTTTACTATGTTAATCCTGCCAAGCCAAGAGCATGGGAGATCTTTCCATTTTCTGGTAACTTCTATTTCTTTCTTCAGAGACTTGGAATTTTTTTCATATATGTCTTTGACTTGCTTAGTTAGAGTTACACCAAGCTACTTTATAGCATTTTTGGCTATTGTGAAGGATGTTGCCCTAATTTCTTTCTCAGCCATTTTGTCTTTTGTATACAGGATGGTTACTGATAAATCTTTTGAGTTAACATTTCCAGCAACTTGGCTGAGGATGTTTATCAGTTATAGGAGTTCCCAGGTAGAATTTTGTGGTTCACTTATGTATATTATCATATCATCTGCAAACAGTGATATTTTGACTTCCTTGTTTCTGAACTGAATCCATTTGATCTCCTTTAATTGTCCTATTGCTCTATCAAGGACCTCGAGAGCTATGTTGAAGAGATATGGAGAGAGGGAGCAGCCTTGCCTTGTCCCTGATTTCAGGGGGATTGATTTAAGTTTCTCTCCGTTTAGTTTGATGTTGGCTATAGACTTGCTGTATATTGCCTTTACTATGTTCAGCTAAGTACCTTGTATCAGTGATCTCTCCAAGACTTTAAACATAAACAAATATTGGATTTTATCAAATTCTTTTTCAGCATCTAAGTAGATTTTCATGTAGTTTATTTTTTTTTCAGTTTGTTTATATGGTGGATTACATTTATAGATTTCTGTATATTGAACCACCCTTGCATAGCTCAGATATAGCCTACTTGGTCATAGTGGATGATATCTTTCATGTGTTCTTGGATTTGGTTTGCAAGTATTGTATTGTGTATTTTTGCATCAATGTTCATAAGAGAGAAAGGACTGGAGTTCTCTTTGGTTGGTCTTTGTGAGGTTTAGGTATCAAGGTGACTGTGGCTTCATAAAATGAGTTTGGTAATGTTCCTTCTGTTTCTATATTTTGGAATGGTTTCAAGAAAATTGGAGTTAGCACTGCTTTGAACGTCTAACATCTGGTAGAACTCTGCGCTGAAACCATCTGGCCCTGTGCTTTTTTTTTTTTATGGGGTTTTTTTGAAGACAGCTTCTATTTCCTTAGGGAATATAGAACTATTTAATCTACCTGGTCTTGATTCTCCTTTGGTAAGTGGAATCAATCAAGAAAATTGTTCATTTCATTTACATTTGCAAATTTTGTCGCATATAGGCATTTGAAGTAAGACTTAATGAATGTTTGGATTTCCTCAATGTCTGTTGTTATGTCCCCCTTTTCATTTCTGATTTTGTTGTATTTGTATAGTTTCTCTCTGCCTTTTAGTTAGTTTGGCTAAGGGTTTGTCTATCTTGTTGATTTTCTCAAAGAACCAGCTCTTGGTTTCATTGATTTTTTGAAAGTTTTTTATTCTTTTCTAATTTATTGGTTTCAACCCTGAGTTTGATTGTTTGATTATTTCCAGCAGTATATTCCTTTTGGGTGTGTCTGCTTTTTTTTAGGACCTTCAGGTGAGACATTAAATTGCTTTTATGAGATGTTTCAAATTTCTTCTTGAAGGCACTTAGTGCTTTGAGCTTTCCTCTTAGCATGGCTTTCATTGTATGCCATAAGCTTGGGTATGTTGTGCCTTTATTTTCATTGAATTCTAGGAAGCCTTTAATTTCTTTCTTTAATTCTTACCTGAACCATCTGTCATTGCTTAGCGGTTTGTTCAGTTTCTATGTATGTGTAGGGTTTTTGCTGTTTCTGTTTTAAGGTCCAGCTTTCGTCCACTCAGAATTGTCTTTTCTAGATCCCACCATTTGCCTGCAAATTTCACGATTTCTTCGTTTTTGATTGCTGAGGAGTAATCCATTGTGTAAAAATACCACAATTTCTGTATCCATTCCTCCATTGAGGGACTTCGGGGTTGTTTCTATGTTCTGGCTATTACGAATAAAGCTGCTACAAACATGGTTGAGCAAATGTCCTTGTTGTGTACTTGAGCAAATTTTGGATATATAGGTAGGAGTGGTATAGCTGGATCTCGAGGAAGCACTATTCCTAATTGTCTGAGAAAGCGCCAGATTGACTTACAAAGTGCTTGTACCAGTTTACATTCCCATCAGCAATGGAGGAGGGTTCCCCTTTCTCCACAACCTCTCCAGCATGTGTTGCCACTTGAATTATTCATCTTAGCCATTCTGAAGGGTGTAAGGTGAAATCTCAGGGTTGTTTTGATTTGCATCTCCCTGATGGCTAAGGATGTTGAACATTCTTTAAATGTTTCTCTGCCATTCTATATTCCTCTACAGAGAATTCTCTGTTTAGCTCTGTACCCCATTTTTTAATTGGATTACTTTATTTTTTGATTTTTAACTTCTTTAGTTCTTTATATATGCTAGATATCAGCCCTCTGTCAGATATAGGGTTGGTGAAGATCCTTTCCCAGTCTGTAGGCTGTTGTTTTGTTCTGACAACAGTGTCTTTTAATTTAAAGAAGCTTTTCAGTTTCATAAGGTCCAATTTATTGATTGTTCTCTTAGACCCTGTGTTGTTGGTGTTCTGTTCAGGAAGTTTTCTCCTGTGCCAATGAGTTCTAGGCTGTTCACCACTTTTTCTTCTAATCGATTTAGAATATATGCTTTTATGTTGAGGTCTTTGATCCACTTGGACTTTAGTTTTGTGCAGGGTGATAAATGGTGATAAATATAGATCTACTTTCATTTTTCTGCAGGTAGGCATCAAGTTGGCCCAGCACCATTTGTTGAAGATGCTATCTTTTTTCCATTCAATGGTTTTGGCTTCTTTGTCGAAAATCAAGCATGCATAGGTGTGTGGTTTTATTTCTAGGTCTTCTGTTCTGTTCCATTGATCCTCCTTTCTGTTTCTAAGCCAATACCACGTAGTTTTTATTACTGTTGCCCTGTAGTACAGATTGAGATCAGGGATGGTGATACATCCAGATGATTTGTTGTTGTACAGGATTGTTTTGGAGATTCTGGGTTATTTGTTTCTCCATATGTAGCTGAGAATCTTTCTTTCAAGGTCTGTAAAGAACTGTGTTGGCATTTTGATGTGAATTGTGTTGAATCTGTAGATTGCTTTTAACAGAATGGCCATTTTCACAATGTTGATCCTATCAATTCATGAGCACCGGAGCTCTTTCTATCATCTGTTATCTTCCTAAATTTCTTTCTTCAGAGACTTAAAGTTTTATTCAAACAGCTCTTTCACTTGCTTGTTTAGAGTCACTCCAAGGTGTTTTATGTTATTAGATGCTATTGTGAAGGGTGTTGTTTCCCTGATTTTTTTCTTATCCCTTTTGTCTTTGGTATGCAGGAGGGATTCTGATTTTTTTTTGAGTTGATTTTGTATCCTGCCACTTTGCTGAAGGTGTTTATTAGCTTAAGGAGTTCTCTTGTTGAGTTCATGTCTACTACCATATCATCTGGGAATAGTGATACTTTGACCTCTTCCTTTCTGATTTGTATCTCCTTGATCTCCTTTAGTTTTCTTATTGCTCTGGCTAGGAATTCAAGGACTATGTTGAAGAGATATGGAGAGAGTGAATAGCCTTGTCTTGTCCCTGATTTTAGTAGGATTGATTTAAGTTTCTCTCCATTGAGTTTGATGTTGGCTATAGGCTTGTTGTATATTGAGCTTACTAAATTTAGGTCTGTGCCTTGTATCCATCATTTCTCCAAGACTTTAAACATGAATGGGTTTTGGACTTTGTCAAATGCTTTTTCGAGATCTAAGGAGATGATCATGTGGTTTTTCTCCTTCAGTTTGTTTATGTGTTGGATTACATTGATGGATTTCCTTACGTTGAACCACCCTTGCATGCCTGGGAAGAAGCCTACTTGGTCATGGTGGATAATCTCTTTTATGTGTTCTTGGATTCAGTTTTCAAGGATTTTATTGAGTATTTTTGCATCAATGTTCATAAGAGGGATAGTTATGAAGTTCTCTTTTTTTTTTGTTGGGTCTTTGTGTGGTTTAGGTATCAAGGTGACTGTGGCTTCATAGAATGAGTTTGGTAATGTACCTTCTGTTTCTATTTTGTGGAATAGTTTGGAGCGAATTGGAGTTAGCACTTCTTTGAAGGTCTTGTAGAATTCTTCACTGAATCTATCTGTCCCAGGTCTTTTTTAGAAAGGGAGACTGTTGATGACTGCTTCTATTTCCTTAGGGTATATAGGACTGTTCAATCATTCTACCTGATCTTGACTTAATTTTGTTACATGGACTCTATCTTGAAAATTGTCCATTTCTTTTAGATTTTCGATTTGGGGGCATATAGGCTTTTGTAATAAGACCTAATGATTGTTTGGATTTCCTCAGTGTCTGTAGTCATATCCCCCTTTTCTTTTCTGATTTTGCTGATTTGGATAGTTTCTTTTTGCCTTTTAGTTAGTTTGGCTAAAGGTTTGTCTATCTTGTCGATTTTTCTCAAAGAACCGGCTCTTGGTTTCATTGATTCTTTGAATAGTTTTATTTGTTTCTAATTGATTGATTTTAACCCTGAGTTTGAATATTTCCAGCTGTCTGCTCCTCTTGGGTGTATTTGCTTTTTTTTTTTTCTAGGGCTTTCTGTTGGGCCATTAAGTTGCTTGTATGAGAGGTCACAAATTTCTTCTTGAAGGCACTCAGTGGTATGAATTTTCCTCAGAGAACTGCTTTCATTGTGTCTCATAAATTAGGGTATGTTGTACCTTCATTTTATTGAATTCTAGGAAGTCTTTAATTTCTTTCCTCATTTCTTCATTAACCCAGCTATCATTGAGCAGCAAGTTGTTCAGTTTCTATGAGGTGCTGAAAAGAATGTACACTCTCTTGAATTTGGGTAGAAAGTTCTGTCGACATGTAATAGGTCCATTTGATTTAGGACCTTTATTTAGAAATAAAGATCCTTTATTTCTTTATTAGGCTTCTGTCTAGATGATCTGTCCCTTGGTGAATGTTGGGGGTTGAAGTCTCCCACTATTAAGGTGTTGGGATTGATGTGTGATTTGAGTTTTAATAATATTTCCTTTATGAATTTAGGTATTCTTGCATTTGGGGCATAGATGTTCAGAATTGTGATGTCCTCTTGGTGGAGTTTTGCTTTGCTCAGAATGTAGTGCCTCTCTGCATCTTTTTTTTTTTTTTATTAATTTTGGTTGAAAGTCTATTCTTTTAGATATTAGGATATCTACCCAGCTTGTTTTCTGAGTCTGTTTGTTTGAAAGTCATTTTTCCAGCCCTTTACTCTGAGGTAGTGTTTGTCTTTGTTCCAGAGGTGCGTTTCTTGGATTCAGCAGAATATTGGATCCTGTTTCCACACCCATTTTGTTAGTCTGTGTCTTTTTATGGGAGAGTTGAGTTGATTGGTGTTGATAGATAAAAGTGACCAATGAACGGTAATTCCTTTTATATTGGAGTCAGTGGTCTTATTGTGTTTCATTGCTTGTTTCCTTTTAACTTTTGTTGTGATATTATCTGTATGCTATGTTTTCTTCAGTGAAGTTGTTTTCTTTAGATTGGAGTTTTCCTTCTAGTATCTTCTGTAGGGCTGGTTTGCTGTATAGATATTGCACAAATTTAGTTTCGTCCTGTACTTTTTGTTTTCTCCATCTATGTTGATTGAAAGCTTTGCAGGGTATAGTAGTCTGGGTTGGCATCTGTGGTCTCTAAGACACTGCATGATACCTATCCAGGTCCTTCTGGCTTTCATAGTTTCTGATGAGAAGTCCGGTGTGATTCTGATAGGTCTACCTTCATTTGTTACTTGGCCTTTTTCCTTTGCTGCTTTTAGTATCTTTTCTTTGTTCTGTAGATTTAGTGTTTTGACTATGATGTGACATGATGTGTTTCTTTTCTGGTCTAGTCTATTTGGTGTTCTGTAGGCCTCTTGTATATTTATTGATATCTCTTTCTTTAAGTTGGGAAAATTTTCTTCTATGATTTTCTTGAAAATATTTTCTAGGCCTTGGAGCCTGGAGTCTTCTTTTTCATCAATTCCTATTATTCTTAGATTTAATCTTTTCATGGTGTCCTTGATTTCTTGCATATTTTGTGTTTGTTACTTTTCTGATTTTCCTTTTTCTTCAAGAGAAGTATCAATTTCTGCGAGTTTATCCTCAGCTCCAGAGATTCTCTCTTCCATCACTTGTATTCTGTTGATGATGTTTACCTTTGTGGTTCCTGATCTTTTCTCCAAGTTCTCCACCTCTAGCGTTTTCTCAGTTTGTGTTTTGTTTATTGATTCTAATTCTGTTTAATGCCTTGCACCATTTCCTTCATCTCTTTGAATGTGGTTTCCTGTCTCTCTACGATGGTCTCTACTTTTTTTTCATTTCCTCTCTATATTCCACTAATTGTATTTCTACTTGTGCCTCCATTTGTTTGGCCGTATTTGCCTGTGTTTCTTTAAGAATTTTGTCCATTTCCTCTTTCTTTGCTTCCAATTGACTGGCCAAATCTCTGATAGATTTGTTCATTCCCTCTTTAACTGTCTGAATTTTCATGGCTATTTTTCTGAGAGAACTGTTTGTTTCCTCTTTATGAGCCTCAAATAATTGGGTAAGCATAGCTTTAAAGTCATTTTCCTGTGCTTCTGATGAATTGGAGTATCCATCAATTTTGGGGGTTTCCAGTGAGGTCATGATGTCCTGATTTAAGCTGGATTTTTTTTTTTTTTTTTTTTTTTTTTTTTTTTTTTTTGCCTACCCCTGGCCATTGGCTTATCTGAAACCTTCCCTGTTTGTTTCTGGATTCTGCAGTTCAGACTGGTAGTATGTTCTTTGCTGCCTAGAGAATTCTTCAGGAAGCTGAGGGAGGTCCCATTGCCTCAGCGTGTGTGTTGGTGCACTATCTGTACCTTTGGGAGGAAAGTAAGTGTGCGCAGAAGGTCAAATGCAGGCTTGCACCTGCACCTTTGCGTGTTTGTGTGTGTGTGTGTGTGTGTGTGTGTGTAAGTGTGCATGGAAGTATGTCTCGAGGGACAGAGTGATAGAGAATGTTGAACCCTTGAGTGTGGGGGAGGATCTCTGCCTTGTAGGCTTCTAGATTGTTATTTGTGCATGCACTGTATATTTAGTAGGCACTGGTGATGGTTGCTGAGCAATTTCTGGCATTAACTGCCTTAACTCCTCAGTTGGATCTACAGAGCAGGGGCTTCAATGTCCCAAGTGACCCTCTGTTTTCCATAGTGGGTATGTGGGTGGGAGGGGGCCCTATGCCTGGCTTCTATTCTAGAAGGATCCTGTATCTGGAGCTCTGCAGACACTCAAGTGCATACTCACTCTTAAGCAGGTCACATTGGCAAGGACTGGGGTATCTGGGCTCTCTGCTCTCTGGTTTGGCCCTGCTTGGTATTATGCAGGAGGATTGACGTGCTCTGCCAGTTCAGTGCTGCTGCAGCCGCCAGGTTAGGCTGTTGCCCTGACATTGTGTGTGCTGGGCTCAGCCTTCTTGAAGAACTAGGGAGCCCCACAATTTGGTCAGTTTAGCCAGGGATACTGGTTGCACCTTGGAGCAGTATCTGGGCTCTGATCCCGTGGATCTCAGTCTTCTATAGGTCTGAGGTTGGAGCTCTGTGCCCCAGTATCCAAGAGGTAATCAGTGGCATGTGAGTGCTATACTCAATGTGTAACAGGAGGCTAGAGCCTGGAGCCTGTGGAACCCAGAAACTTTTCTGCAGATGGAGCTGGATGTCCTGAGATCGGACCTGATGTTTCCCTGACATGGGGTTTCCTCCTGACAGAGACACCCAATCTGTGGTGTTTTAGAATCCACAGTTCGGTCTGACACAGTGAGTCGGGTGGGCAGGAAGGTGTCTGGGCTGGTGGTTGAGAGCCTGCTGGAGCCCTGGACCCTTTCCAGGGATGTCTGGGTGACTTGAGGTTGGTCCTGATTGCTTCCTTCACCGTGGTGTTTTCTCTCAACTGTAAATCCCAGTCTCTGTTGTTGTGGGGCCCGCAGCTCAGTCTGGGATGGTAATCAGAGTACGCAGGCATGTGCCTCTGGGCTGGTGACTCAAGAACTTCTCCACCTAGGAAACATAATCACTGGTGTTTTAGTGCCCAGAGTTCTGTCTGTTGGTTGCTGTGCAGGCACTGCTGTCCTACTCTTCAGACACAGTATCCTCCTGGTGCCACCACCTTGGATCTCCCCTCTTCTAATCATTTTTACATTTAAATTTTCTCAGTTGTGACAATGGGATTGACATTTCCCTAGGAAAGATTAGCATCAAGGCTAACTTGTAGAAGATATACTGTTTTTCTGTTCAAATAAGATCAAAGTGTAAGTAATAATAATCATATTTTTCATAATCTGCTTTCACTTGAATCTCAGATACAAAAAATCAAAACCTTACATGGCACTGAAGTTTATTAGTCAAATTTTAAAATATTTGATAGACATTTTGATTGTCAATTTAATCATTTACTTTTTATTCAAAATTAATTCAGTGAAGCATAAAGTGGACCCAATTTCTGCTAAAAATATGTCTAAAATTCCAAATGTTTTTCTTCTGTTACACAGGAGATATTTAGTAATATAACACAAACATAAAATTCATGAGTGACATTATTAGAATTTCTACAGTGCTGTTTAGTGACTAAAAAGAAACAGTTAATAAAATAAGTGCCACTTTTAATCCACACTTGAATGTTCACATTAAATGACCATGATTATGTTATTTAATTTGAATAAAATCAAATGTTTAAGAAAAGTATCGATATTTTAAGTGAATCTGAGAACAACATGCATTTTTTTATTGATTACACAGTCTATTTGTAGAACAATAGCAGCTAAAAGTAATCCACAGGAATGTTGATTACAAAATAAAATGACACTCTTAATATGAGAGCTGTTTTTCCCTTGAAAGAAGACAATGTCTATTTAATGAGTAATAAAATAGTTTTCTTCTCTTCAGTAAGTACCAAAACAAAACAAAACAAAATATTTACTTACAAGGAAGCAGATCTACATACTTCTATACACAAGATTAGGTGGTTAGAGGAAGAACCCTCAAAATTAGTTATAAAAGTATAAAAGTAAAATAGATTACCAAAATACTGGAAAATGCGTTATCTGATCATCATTATGCTACCTAGTTTTTATATCAACTTGACAAGCTGAAGCAATCTGAGAGTAGGTCACCTCAAATGAGAAAATGCCTTCCTAAGATCTGTCTGCAAACTAGCCTTTGTGACCTTTTCTTATAGAATGATTAATGTGAGAGGGATGTTCATGTATTTGGACAGGCCTTAGCCGATGTCCATAGGATCTACAAGAAAGCAAGCTGAGTACTCCATGATGAGTAAGTAGATGAGTAAGTGGAACCCCTTCATGGCCTCAGCATCAGCTCCTGCCTTTAGGCTCTTGCCCTGATTGAGTTTCTGCTTGGTTTCTCTTCATTGTTGAAGAATGATGTGAATCATAAGCCAAGTTGTGTTCCTCCTCAGCTTGCATTTGATCATGGTTTTTATCACAGTACAAGTAACTCTAAAAAAAGACAATTATTATTATAGTAAAGCATGGCTTATTTAAGTTTATAAATTTTATTTTGGGGGATGAATACCTTAATACATTGCACATAGTACTTGAACAGAGGGGTATGTTATGTACATCAATCTACTTACAGATTTAACTGTTTTTATTTATCAATATGTTCACTTGTTATTTTAAATATAGTATATTACTTTTTCTACATGATATAATCACAATAATTCTATTTATGGAATCTGAATTAAATCACATATTACAAATTAATAAACATGATTTTATTACTTAAGTCAGTTAGACACAAATGGTAAATGGTCAGCTATAATCACCTGTGATAACGTATAAAGATAGATCATAACACAGGCTTAATTTCTGTAAATTGATGTTAAAATTATTTAATTTTAAATTAATTTCAATTTTTGATAATTTCAGTTATGAATGTTTTATATACATTATTTCCCACCTATAAATTTAATCTATGAATACAAACAAGGATGATATTTCACCGCCTCCCTTATAACTATGGAGAGAATCACAGCAAATGTGTTCAAGACAAAGTATAGATATAAGTTGGGATATATTTCCCATTGAGAAAGGAGCAAGGATGTTGAGTAAGTTGTCTGTACTCTATCTTATCAAATTTGTAGCATTTAAACTCAAACCATTCTCTATCTCCCCTGGGAGATTAATGCAAGGAATAAGAAATGACTCATGACCAAACCTTTGGCAGAGTACAGGGAATCATAAGAAAGAAGGGGAGTTAGTCTGTTGGGGAAAGGATAGGACTCCACAAGGACCAAATATATCTGGGCACAGGGTCTTTTCTGAGACTGACATTCAACCAAGGACCATGTATGGTTATAACCTAGAACTTCCACTCAGATGTAGCCTGTGGTAGCTCAGTAAACAATTGGTTTCCCAAAGTGAGGGGAACAAGGACTATTTCTAACAGGAACTCAATGACTGGCTCTTTGGTCTCCCCACCCCCGAAAGGGAGGAGCAGTCCTGTTAGGCCACAGAGGAGGGCTTTGCAGCCAGTCCTGAAGATACCTGATAAAACAGGATCAGATGAATGGGGAGGAGGTCCCCCCTATCAGTGGACTTGGAAAGGGGCACGGTGGAGATGAGGGAGGAAAGGAGGGACTAGGAGGGAATGAGGGATCGGGACACGGCTGGGATACAGAGTTAATAAAATGTAACTGAAAAAAAAATAATAATAAAATAAAATAAAAAAAGAAAGAAAGAAAGAAAGAAAATAGAAAAAAAAAAGAAATGGATATGTTTTGTATGCCTTTGAAGAGCACAAATTGATTATCCTTTCCTAGAGAACTTTTCTAGGGTTTTCTGAATGAAAAGAATTGAAAGTCTTTTGACTTCCTGATTGCAATCTAAGTTCAGTGCAGCACTAGTTTACCTTGTATGTAATTTAAAAGTGAAAACATATGTCACCATATGGAAAACCATGCTCATCATAAATGCTAAACCATCAGGTTATTGTCATTTACAACTTTCATCCCTGCACTTAAGACATAGAGTCAGGTGTATCTCTTTAAGCTCAGGATAAACATGGTCTACATGATGAGTTCCATGGCTGCATAGCAACACTCAATGGAAAGGGGATATTATCAAATTATAATACTTGAAATAAATTGTTTTAAATTAAATAAAATGTCATACAGTTCATCTATAGACTGTATTGTTATAGCTCCAGTTAATCTTTGATAGAAAGAAATGGAGAAAATTTAATCTTTTGGCCGGGATCCTGTTTCCCTTAATTTTCCAAACAATACATTACTTTATTTGTAGCATTATAATTTACATATTAAATCTATTACAATAGAATAATTTTATATGCTTTTAGAGAGAAGAAAGAAGCAAGATAAAATTTAAAGTTTTTAAACTTTCCTTATAACTTTTTTATCATTACTTTTTAACTAATATAATTATATAATTTCCCTTTCTCTATCCAGCCACCAAAACCTCTTATATATCACTCCCTGTTCTCTTTCAAGTTAAAGGACTCTTTGTTACTAATTAACATTACATGCAGAGATGTATATGCATTTACAGTCTTAAATACAAAGCAACTGCCTAAACATGATCAGAAAAAGGACAATGATAATTAACAATAGATGGGATGAACTGAATGGAGAAAGCCCAGGATACCTCAAACCATAAGAACTACAGGAAACTAAAAAATACTGAAAGTAAAGATATAGCCTTTCTGAAGGAAGAGAACACCAATCTGGTACCTGAAAGGACATACACAAGTAACATTATATACATGAGAAATATTGCCTTATCTTTTAGGTTTTTCCAAAGGTCATCATAATGTACTCTACTAGAAAATGTGAAAAAGCACCAGGTCAGTCAAAGAAGCATACCAGTGAAAATACGGACACTGGTTAACGCAACCTAATTAACAGTAGGTAATTTCAGCATGCCAGTTTATCCAGCACCCTTAGCTGTCCAGGTATCAGGCTGGCCTTGGATTCACAGAGATCCACATGCCTCTGCCAGGACCATCAGGTAATCCTTATTAAACATACTTTATTTCTAGATTCATTTTAGAGATACTAAATCTGGTTATGTCCTAAGTATATTTTCCTTCTCTCCTCTCTCTTGTTTTGTGGAGATTATCTCCTTTACCTCCCTTTCTCTGCAAGATTTTAAGATCAACACATCCAAACTGAGATGAATACCTAAAGGAAATGGGTTCTTTGTTCACACTGTATTTTTTTGACTTCGCTGTATATAATAAATTTAACTGTGTTAAATTAGCATTTACCTAACACTTCCCCCCAAAAAAAAGTCTGATTATTTATCCTCATCCATTGGTTTTTAGTAATAAACTCCCTCATGAATTTCACAGTGATAATGTAGCTATTTTGGCACAGATAAGATTTAGAGGTTTTTCCTAAATAGAAAATAAAATCTTACAGAACAATTTCCTCATCTGAAATGAGCTGATTAAGTAATTTAGTCTCTCTATACTAGTAACTCTAAAATAAAAGATTCAAAAGGTTTTCCTGATCATATTGTATTTATCACTATTTTTGACTAACAATATTATTAAACAATATGCAAATCATTGATGATGTCACATAACTCATTTAAACTTGAGAACTATTTTACACCAAGTAGGGCTCTAATTACATTGTCATTACATCACCTTACTAGAATTAATAGTTTTTAATCAGTAATTTCAGGACAATATTACTCCACTAGATTCCAGCAATCTTACCATAGTAGGTCCTGAGAAATGTGATATTGCTGAAACACAAGACAAAGGAGGCAAAATAGCTATTATGAGAATGCTCAAGAACTTTAAAGAGGAAATTAAAAATTAATTAAATGACTCAATGAAAACACAGAAAAACACAATGACACAAAGTTGTTCAAGACATGAAAGTAGAAACAGAATTACTAAAAAAGACCCAAACTGAGGAATGTCTGGAAATGAAAAATCTTGAACAGGATGCTCAGAAGCAGAATCAAAACAGAGTAGAAGTTTTTTTGAAAAAAAAAAAAAAAAAAGAATCTCAAACATTAAAGTAAGATAGAAAAAAAAAACGAATAGCTCCATAAAAGAAAACATGAAATCTAAAAATATCCAGGTACAATGCATCCAGGAAATCTGGGACACTACAGCAAAACCAAATCTGAGAATAATATGAGTAAAGAAAGGAGAAAAAATCCAGGTCAAAGGCACAGAAAATATTTTTAAGAAAACTATAAAAGAAAAATGTCCTAATCTAAAGAAATGCTTCCCGTGAAGGTATAATAAGCATATAGAATAATAAACAGATTATACCAGAAAAATTCCATAAATCACAAAACAAACAAAACCCCAAACAAACAGAACTAAGAAAGTGAGGCTAAAACTGGCAAGAAAAAATAAAATAAAATAAAATAAAATAATGAAATGCAGACTTAATAAAATACCAACTGACTTCTCAATGGAGTCTCTAAAATCCAGAAGGAACTAGACAGATGTTCAAACTCAAAGAGACCACAAATACCAGCCAAGGCTATTATAACAAGCAAAACATTTTAATAAAATGGATTGATAAATAAATAAATTCTATGATATAATCATAGTGAAGTAGTATCTATCTATAAATCCAGTCGTACAGAAGGTGCTAGAATGAGAACTTCAAACTGAAAAGACTAATCAAATCACATCCATAAAAACACAGGAGTAAATAATCTCAGACCCCATATTAAAGAATGGGTGGGCCCACAATAACGACAAAATAAGAGGAATCAATGAGCACTATTCAGTGACAGCTCTCAACATCAATACTCTCAATTCCCTTATAAAAAGACATAAACTAATAGATTGGATATGAAAATATCACATCGTTTTCTGCTACATCCAAGAAACACACCTTAACATCAAGGATAGAAACAACTTCAAGGTAAAAGGATGGAAAAAGATACTCTAAGCAAGAAGACCCAGAAAATATGACCCTGTAGCCTATATCAAACAAAGGAGACTTCAAACAAAACAAACTAGAAGAGCTAGGGAAGACACCATATATTCATCAAAAGAAACATAAACCGCTAAAAGAATATTGCAATTCCAAAACATCTACATACTAAACAAAATACCCCAAGTCCATAAAAGAAGGAAAAAATGTCTCTACCTAGCACGGTTGGTATCTAAGTAGATGCTGAGACTCATTACCAAACCTTCGGCAGAGTGCAGGGAATCATATGAAAGAAGGAGGAGTTAGTATGACCTGGAGAGGACAGGAACTCCATAAGGACCAAATATATCTGGACACAGGGGTCTTTTCTGAGATTGTTTCTCCAACCAAGGGCCATGTATGGATATAACCTAGAACCTCTGCTCGGATGTAGCCCATGGGAGTTCAGAATCCAAGTCGGTTCCCTAGTAAGGGGAATAGGGACTATTTCTGACATGAACTCAAGGGCTGGCTCTTTGACCGCCCCCCCTCCCCCGCCCACACACACCTGAGGGAGGAGCAGCCCTGCTAGGCCACAGAGCAGTACATTGCAGCCAGTCCTGAAGATACCTGATAAGGTAGGATCAGATGAAAGGGGAGGAGGTCCTCCCCTAACAGTGGACTAGGAAAGGGGTAGGGAGAAGATGAGGGAGGGAGGGTGGGACTGGAAGGGAATGAGGGAGCAGGATCTGTAAAAAAATAAAAAATAAAAAAAAAACTTTTTAAATAAAGAAAATGAAGACACAACATACTCTAATAACAGGACAAAATGAAGGTGATTTAAGACGCAAATGTATAGTGCTACATTAAAATAATGAGAGAGAGAAATGGAATTTATTTGCATATTATAATTAGTTAATAATAAAAGTGTCCGATTTTAAATTTTCAGGTAGCATTAATGAATATGGATGAGTTATCTGAGAAAGGCTATAAAACATTATTGTTTAACATATTGACCAAAAATAAAGCACATATAATTGTTCCTGTCTTTGGAGAGTCCGTCTTAAGCATGATCTAAGTGAATATTTCTAGAACATAGCTTCTGTAAAGAATTACTAACTATATTTCTAAATTTGAATTTTTATAGCTTTTCTTTCCTCAAAATGAAAAAACACTTTTCTATGTTCAATGAATTCTACTTTGATTACAAATTTTAGTACCTGATGAAGTGAAGTCCTTTGCAATTCATTTTTTACATTATCCTAAACACATATTTTCCTTGGTAAGTCAGAATCTTTTTTTCCCTAGTATTTAAACTCTTATTTCATCAACCAAACAAATTCTTAAAAAATAAATAGATTTTTCACAGGATTCAATTTAATTCACCCTGTGTTGAAAATGTTCTGCGTTTATACATTTTGACACAGAGAAGATAAAGCCCCCATTTCCAGAGAACACAACATCCACAAGGGACTCACTTAGTTAACCAAATTACAGTTCAGAGTGATAAATACAAAGAAGAAGCATACAGAAATTGCATAAAAAATGAGTGATTACTTCAGTTATGGTTTACAGTGATGACTTTCTGAGGAACTGATATGGGATCTGGGACTAATGAATCAAATATTTATCATGTGAATAAAAAGGCATGTTTTTTTAATAATTTTTATTTTTTATATTAATCACAGGTTATTTACTTTGTATCTGAGCCATAGCCCCCTCCCTCCCAATCTTACCCTCCTTCCATCATCTCCTCCCTGCCCCTTTCCAAGTCCACTGATAGCTGAGACCCTTCTCCCTTTCCATCTGACCCTAGCTTATCAGGTATCTTCAGGACTGGCTGCAATGTCCTCTTCTGTGGCCTAGCAAGGCTGCTCCTCCCTCGCGGGAGGGGGGCAGTGGAGGTCAAAGAGCCAGCCATTGAGTTCATGTCAGAAATAGTCCCTGTTCCCCTTAGTAGAGTACCCAGTTGGATTCTGAGCTATCATGGGCTACATCCGAGCAAGAGTTATATCCATACATGGTCCTTGATTGGAGAAACAGTCTTATATAAGACCCCTGTGCCCAGATATATTTGGTCCTTGTGGAGCTTCTACCCTCTCCAGGTCATACAAACTCCCCCTTCTTTCATATGTTTCCCTGCACTCTGCCCAAGGTTTGGTTATGGGTCTCAGCATCTGCTTTGACACACTGCTAGGTAGAGTCTTTCAGAGGCCCTCTGTGGGAGGCTCCTGTCCTGTTACCTGTTTTCTCCTACTTCCAAAGTCCATCCCATTTCTCTTTCTAAGTGAAGATTGATCTTCTTACTCCGGGTCTTCTTTCTTGTTAATCTGCTTTAGGTATACAGATTTTAGTATGTTTATCCTATCTTATAGGTCTAGTACCCAGTTATAAGTGAGTATATAAGTAAGCATATCTTTCTGTTCCTTGGATAGCTCACTCAGGATGATCTTCTATGGATCCCACCATTTGCCTGCAAATTTCATAATTTCCTTGTTTTTAATTGCTGAGTAGTATTCCCTTGTGTAAAAGTACCACAATTTCTGTATCTATTCCTCCACTGATGGACATCTGCATTGTTTCCAGGTTCTGGCTATTATGGCTATTATGAGTAAAGCTGCTACAAACATGGTTGAGCAAATGTCCTTAAAGATCTTCACCAACCCTATATCTGACAGTGGGCTGATTTCAGAATACATAAAGAACTAAACAATTTAAAAAGCAATAAATCAAGCAACCCAATTAAAAAATGGGGTATGGAGCTGAACAGAGAATTCTCTGTAGAGGAATATAGAATGACAGAGAAACACTTAAAGAGATACTCAATGTCCTTAGCCATCAGAGAGATGCAGATCAAAATGACCCTGAGATTTCACATTACACACATGAGAATGGCTATGATCAAAAACTCAAATGATAAAACATGCTGGGAGGATGTGGAGAAAGAGGAACGCTATTCCATTGCTGGTGGGAATGTAAACTTGTACAACCACTCTGGAAATCAATCTGGCGCTTTCTTAGACAACTAGGAATAGCGCTTCCTCAAGATCCAGCCATACCACTTCTGGGCATATATCCAAAAGAGGCTCAAGTACACAAACACATATTAATAAACCGTCTCAACAGGTATGTGTTCCTGAGTGACAATTATTTCTAGGTACTATTGTACTTGTGTGGCAAGTGCATTTATTTAATGAACAATCTCACAGTTCTGAGGAACATCATATTTTTTTTGTCAAGAATGTTATATTTTCTTTTCCCTTAGTTTTCAATTATCATAGATATGTGAACACTTTGAATATGTTTCTTTCTATAAATAGTATTGAGGAGGTTTCTATTGTGTCTTACACAGTAAAGAAAAACAAATTGAATTGACAAAGCACCTACTCTTTCAAGGAATTAAGGTACTTATTGAAGAAAACATTTTTTAAATTGTATTTCTATGATTTTCAAAAAGTAGAGGTGAGATGACATTTTATTTGCTGTTCCCTCATGGAAGTATGGTATTAATTAATGTTATATATTAAAGTGTGTAGCTTCAATGCTTTTATTTATTAGTTATTGAGTAAAATTTTTCATGATTAAGTAAATAAAAGATCTATTGTAAATGTTGTTTCTATTTCCTCAGAAGAGTGGATGAGCCATAAGCAACCATTTCTAACACATGGCTTGCTCTGATCCCAGAATGTTTCTATCTTAGGTCTCATCCTGACAGCTTCTAGCCTCCTTACAATCTAGTCTTCTACAAGCTTTGACCCTGAAGGCTTCAGCTTCCAGCCTCTGTCAGCCAACCTAGGCCTCCAATGTTTTCAGCCCCCTAAACTTACTGCTGAGTCAGCTCACCCTTTCCAGTAGTTTCTGAACTCTTGTTGGCTTGTTTAACTCGTCTGTTCTGGCTCAAAACTCCCCTCCAATTTGATTGAGTCAAACTGACTTCTCTCCACTTTTCACTGAATTTCTCTGCTTGTAAAACTACCTCTGAATTCTATGAACTGAACTGCATGAATTCACCTGCACTTAACTGAACCAAATTGCCCCAAACTGTACTGTACTCCACTAAAGGACTGTACTGTCTCCATGATTGCTACAGTATGCCTGTAATATACTCTCCTCTACTCTCTGTACTAACTCTCTGTCTATGCTATTCATAGGCAGCCCCTCTATTTTGCAAGGTGAGCATATCCTATCTCTGACTCATTCTGCAAATCTTTCTCTGATTTGTCACTTTGTCTGTCTCTCAATTAAATGTCACTGTTAGGGATTAAAGGTGTGTACTAAAGGTGTGTCTGTATTCTAACCAAAGGTTTTAAAGGTATGTTGTATCTACATTACTGACAGAAGGATTAAAGATGTATGCTAGGGTGTGTCAATATTTCAGAGAGATCACATAGACCTAAATCTTTGGAAGTAATCTGTGACCAGAGTAGTTATGTTGCTAGATGAAAATTTTTCTGCATCTTCCCTTTTCGGTTTAAGCTAAAAGTTGTACACAGCTTAACTAGTACAACAGAAACCATTATGAATCCGATAAACTTGACATTCTGATAGTTTTTAAGATCTGTCAGTCTGAATATTCTTAAAAAGATCTTTTGATGTAATAATTCTTCATAACTGCAGTTGTGATCATCTGTCCTACAGTAAATATCCATTTCAGTGTCAAGGTTTTACATTCTGCCAGTCTAATGAAATATCTTTCCTTCTTAAGCTGGTTTATTGAGCTGTCCTCATGCAGGAGGATCAGTGTTCTGAGTAATCTGCATTGCTGTCTTTCTGAGTCTTTTTCTTCTGTGAGTTATGCCTTTCATGTGGAAGCTTCTCTTACTCAAATAAGATCTTTATACCACAGTATTTCATCACCTGTGGTAATATGGGCAAAATCTCTTCTCCGATGTGACACACTCCCTGATCACATAGACCTAGGTCTTTGGATGTCATCCCTTGCCATAGTAGCCATGTTTTTGGATTAAAATTTCTCTACACATTCTGATGTCAAAACATCTTAAAAGTATGCAGGTTGATCTAATTCAGAAGTTTTTTCTATAGTCCAGTGCCATTCAGAAGCTGTTGTTCCTGACTCATTGTCATTCAAAAAACTTAAAGTTAATAAATCATTATTCAGTCTATTTCCGGAAGCTCTTAGTCCCCCCTTTCTGTTTATTTGGCATCTCCTTTAACATATGATTTATTCATTTTTACTGCTTGATCTGTTGAATTTCATGGGATAACTGTAATATGTTTTATGTTATAATAAGCAAAACCATTTCATTACACTGGAAAGATATGTGGGAGCATTATTATTCCTAATTTGTAAGGGTGTCACTATTGTAGTAATCACTTCCAACAAATGTGCAATTACAGAACCAGCCCTCTCAGAACACAAAGCAGAAGGCCATTAAAATCCAGATATGCATCAATATTATTAAATAGAAATTTTAGTTTCCCAAATTCTACAAAGCACAACAGATCCATTTGTCAAATCATATTTCTTTGAGTACCCTTAGGGTTACTCCTAGCTGTAATGAAACTTGATTATACAAAGGACCTTTAGGGCATATTTTTGTTGTTGTTGCTGGCTAGTTGTCAAGTAATGGAAAAAAATTAAAGCTCTGCTGTCAACGTGTTTTTTTAAAAGAACTTCTGAGGCTTCTAGCGTATTTCCTATTAATAACTGGTCAATCTCTTCATTTTCTTCTTCCAAAAGATCAGGTAATTCTGTATGACATAGAATATGGGTGAAAACTAATGGATAATTTCTGTTTTGAATTATCTTCTGTAGTTCTATAAATAATGATGTTATTTCTGAATTATCAGATATAAGTTCAGCATTTTCTAGATGTAACAAAAACCAACTTTGTAGACTGAGTCAGTATTTATAGTAATATATTCAGAAAAAATTATTAAAACTATAAGAATTGCATATAAGTCTAATTTTTTGAGCTGAAGAATATGAGCTTTGAATTAATTTACCTATATTTTCTGATTCATAACCTGCCATTCCTGATTTACATGCATCTGCATAAAATGTAAGAGCTTGAGAAAACTGTGCCTCTTTTCTTATACAGGGAATAATCCAATTAGTTTTTTTATGAACTGAAATTGCTTATTTTTGGGGTAATTGTTATTAATTTCTTCCAAATAATTTCTGTAAGCTCTTTGTCAATCTTCATTAGTTATGCATAATAAGGTAACTTCAGCATTGGTATAAGCCGCTATAATCTCAGCTGTGTCGATTCCTGTTAATTGGTGAAGTCTATTTTTTCTCTCACAATAAATATAGAAACCTTTTCAACATAAGTTTTTAATTCTTTACTCTGATTATATGCTAAGAAGATCTAACCTAAAATATTGTCTTCTTTCTGCATAAGGAGTCCAATAGAGAATGATTAGAAGGCAAGATAACTAAAATACAATCAAGTTCCAATCACCTTCTACAGTTTGAAAAAAATAACTCAACTCTTGAAACCTTAATTCAATATTAAGCTGTAACTGTCAGTAACTGATCTCTCATTATCTCTAACTTTTGTGGGAGAATCTTTTGTTGACAAATTTAAATCCTAGATGATAGGATCTTCTCTCTCTACTTTTTTTTTCTTAAAGTATGGCTTTATTTTATAAAAATTCTATATAAATTATGACATGTAATCAATTTTAGAAGGTAGATTTCTTACCTTGTAATTAGTGGCTTTTTATTTATTTTATTTATTTTTTTAATTTTTCATCAATTACACTTTATTCATTCTGCATCCCCCCATAAGCCCCTCCCTCCTCCCCTCCCAATCCCACCCTCCCTCCTCCCTCTGCTTGCATGCCACTCCCCAAGTCCACTAATAGGGGAGGTTCTCCTCTCCTTTCTGATCTTAGTCTGTCAGTTCACGTCAAAAGTGGCTGCATTGTCCTCTACTATGGCCTGTTAAGGCTGCTTCCCCCCAGAGGGAGGTGATCAAAGAGCAGGCCAATCACATTATGTCAGAGGCAGTCCCTCTTCACATTACTATGTAACCCAATTGGATTCTGAACTGCCCTGGGCTACATCTGTGCAGGGGTTCTGGGTTATCTCCATGAATAGTCCTTGGTTGGAGTATGATTCTCTGGGAAGTTCCCTGTGTTCAAATTTTCTTGTTCTGTTGCTCTCCTTGTGGAGACCCTGTCCTCTCCAGCTCTTACTATTTCCCAGTTCTTACCTAAAATTCCATTCACTCTGCCCAACAGTTGCCCATCAGGCTCAGCATCTGCTTTTTTTTTTTTTTTTTTCAGAAACAATCTGTAAATCTAAATTACAAAAAAATGGGATTAGTAGGGATAAGGGAGGGGGTTACAGCTGGGATACAAAGTTAATAAACTGTAATTAATAAAAAATAATAATAATATTAAAAAATAAATAAAATTTCCTGAGGAACAACATTGGTATCTTTTGCACAGATTGAACATTGTTATTAGTAGGTATTGTAAAAGCACATTTTTCTCTATCTTTCACATGTAAAGGAAGAGTAAAGTAGCAATCATTTTTAACTATTCTTTTTAAATATCAACTACAGTTTATTCACTTTGTATTACAATTTCATCCTTCCTTACTTCCTCCCTCATCTCCTCTCATGCCCCTCCACTAGCTGACTGATAAGAGAGGTCCTCCTTCCCTTCCATCTGACCCTAGTTTATCAGGACTCATCAGGACTGGTTGCATTGTCCTCCTATGTGGCCTGGCAAGGCTGTTCCCCCATTAGGGGGTGGGGAGGTCAAAGAGCCAACCACTGAGTTCATGTCAAAAAATGGTCCCTAGTCCGATCACTGGGAACTCACTTGGATACTGAGCTGCCATGGGCTACTACATTATCTAATGACATTAAAGATCAAGGTACTTAACATAAGTTCAAAATTAACCAGTTCATGCTTTCATATTTCCTCTGAATTATGTCTCTCAAACTTTTGTACTATAATATATAATTACTCTTGTTATACAGCATTTTTAATTTTTAAAAATTTAATGTAATTAATTAATTTATTACAATTTATTCACTTTGTATCGCCTCTGCAATCCCCTCTCTCATTTTCTGCCAGTACCACCCACTCTCCCTCTTCTCTCCCTATGCCCTTTCCCTTGTCTTCTATCTGACCCTAGCTTATCAGGTCTTAAAAAGTCTGGCTGCATCATCTTTCTCTGTGGCCTGGCAAGGCTGCTCCACCACCACCACCACTGGGATGTGATCAAAGAGCCAGCCACTGAGTTCATGTCAGAGACAGCGGATGTACCACTTACTAGTGCATCCACTTGGAAACTGAGAAGCCTATGGGCTTCCTTTGTACTGGGCATCTAGGTCCTCTCCATGCATGGTCCTTGGTTAGAGTATCACTCCCTGGAGGACCCACTGGGCCCAGGTATTTTAAAAGAGAAAACAACAGCAGCAACAAAAGATTGCAATTGAAAGTAGGAAAGAGTTTACTCCAATGGTAACAGTTACTGTAAATACTCTCATGGCTTTTTCAAGTAATATTTATATGCCCTCAATTCCTACCCTTTCACTTAAAGAATCTGACATTGAGTTTACAGTTTTGGTTGGTCCGTCTGTTTGTTTTTTCAGGAAAAGTCTATGGGAGGAGTTCTCTCAGTGTATACTTAAACATGGATTATTCACAACTTTAAGAATTGTATCTCCAACTCAAGCAATAAAACTTATGAAATAAATAAATTATATACAGATTAGATATCCTAAATGTTTCATAGTTCAATATATATAAATAACCTTAAAATAATAAAGACAAACTTGTGGAAAAATATGCTTACAGATTATGAATTACATTATTTTAAATTTAAATTATGCCTTTTTATGTTTTCTATTATTGCAAAAACTATTTTAGATAATTGTTTCTTTTCTGTATACCTGATTGTGGTTTTGAAGCTTTGTGCCATTTTGTTTATAGTTTGTAAGTAAGTTCATATAAATACTTGAAGAACATTGGTTTGCTTCTGTCTCAGTTTTTTGTTTTTTTTTTCTGATTTGACTGTATTTATTTTCTACTGATAAGTAACTGTTCCATTGAAACTGGTATAAAGCAATGATACTTTGATCCATTTTGTGCGGTGATAACAAAACACTTCAAAATATGTGGCTTATTAAAATATGAACTAAAATTGATGCTCTCACAGCACTTAAAGCTACCAAGTCCACTGTCAGGACAGCAAGGTTGGTGTCTGGTGAGTCTCTCTGCTTCAAGAGGAAGCTTTGAAGACATCATTCAGGGAAGGGGAACTTTGTGCTTTCATAAAAGAAAGTAGGGAGAAAAAAGAACACATACTTTCTCCCGAGATTTCTTTAATGGAATTAATACACTCATGAGAGAAAAGCCTCATGACCTAGGAACCTCACTCAGAACACACATGTTAATTCTACAGTAATAGGAAGACCATTAAAATGCATGAGATTTAAGGTTCACTTTCAGTCCATAGGAAATGTACACCATAAAATTAGGAATAAAGATGCAATTTTAGATCCACAGTTAGTCAAAATATTTTAGTGTTTTTGAAGGCATAAAGGTGATTAGAGAATGAAAACTATGTGGAAAAAATAGTTAATGACAGCAGCTAATATTCAGAAAACACAAAGGCTAAGGATAGAGTGACTCGTTACCCAGTCCTAGAGTACTGATTTATCTCAAAAAAAAAAAAAAAGAAAGAAAGAAAAAAGCCCTCTCCTTAGTAAAGCTTATGTGAAAATAAAAACAAAAAACAAGTAATAATAGTGGTTAAAATTATTTTATATACTGTGGTTTACACAGATAAATTGTCCTTGCTCAAGCAAGACCCATAGTAAACTCAGTGTACCCCATGAATGTATCTCTATCTCTATCTATTTCTATATTTATATCATCTACATATACACGGGGACTGGGAGATAGTGCACGTTTTAATCTCAGCACTTAGAAGGAAGAGACAGTCAGATCTCTGTAAATTCAAGCCCAGTCTAGTCTCTACATCGAGTTGCAGTCAGCCAGGGATACACAGAGGATCTATGTCTTCAAAAACTACCCCACCCAAAGAAGAAGGACAAGGAAGAAGAGGAGGAGGAAGAGGAGAGAAAGGAAAAGGAGAAGGAGAAGGAGAAGAAGAAGGAGAAGGAGAAGAAGAAGGAGAAGGAGCAGGAGAAGGAGAAGAAGGAGAAGGAGAAGGAGAAGGAGAAGGAGAAGGAGAAGGAGAAGGAAGGAGAAGGAGAAGGAGAAGGAGAAGGAGAAGGAGAAGGAGAAGGAGAAGGAGAAGGAGAAGGAGAAGGAGAAGGAGAAGGAGAAGGAGAAGGAGAAGGAGAAAAAGACATGCAAGTAGTAGCAGGAGCTCGGAAGGATCCCAGTAAAAGGGGGAAGAAAATAAAGAGAAATAGAGTGATGAATAAAATTATTTGAATCACTGTGAAATTAGCAAGACAATATTTTTTAAAAATATGGCTTCCAGACCTGTAATGGAATAAGCTTACCAAGTTAGCCAAACTTTGCTCATAGCTCTACTGTGGAAGACAATGACAAAATAAATATGGCACCTTTTCTGCACAGGTGGATATAGAATGTTAGCAGGAATTATGGAATGCGGTATCATGGCATACTCAGAATATAATGTGTTTTTCTTGTTTTGTCCGCTAAATGTGGGTTTAAGGTATTAGTTAAAGGCCATGACATCAAGCATGGGATAACTATAAGGAAATGTAATAAGATATTATATATGTGGCTAGAGGCATAGTAAATTATACTAGAAAAGAAGGTCAAAGTTCTTAGGAAATAATTTCACTGTAAAATAACAGCGAAGTAAGGCAGCACTGAGAGTATTTCCAGAAATTTTTCTTTTATACAGGACTTAAAAAATTCAGTAATACATAAGTACATAAGATAAAAATATATTAATTCCCATAAACCAAAACCCATGATAAATATTACAATTTTTATGACCTAGAATCTACTAAGTTGAAGATCTGGGAATAGTTCTTTCCAGAAAAATACACATTTTTGTTTATTGTAAAATTAATATTTTGCTTTTAAAAGTACCTAATACCTATACTATGAACATTTATGAAAATTACTTCATGAATACAAATTATGATGTATATAAGTAGTGATATTTTCATAAAATATTTTATTTTCTTTATTGAAGAGTTGTTGGAAATGAAACAAAACTGTGCTACAAGTTACTTAGAAACTCAATTTGAAATAACATCTTTGCCTTAATATTTTAAATGTTCATCTTAAAATACTTTTCTTACTTATCTTCCTGGAATCATTACTACTCTAAAGACAGTAGACCCTGAAAGAATTGAGCTGAAAAATGAGGCAGATTGAAGTTGTGTATATTAGGCAACTTTGTTCAGAGCATCAGACAATTTAAACTTTGAGAGTTAAGAAGAATCATCTGAGTAAGGTAGTAAAACAAGGAGAAACCACACGTGGCAAAAACATGTTTTGTTTTGAATAGAGGAATATCAGCTAATAACAATAGCCAGTTGGTTTTGTTTTGGTTTTACATTTTTGGGTTTTCTTTTACGTTGATGATATAAGCTTATATGTCTATTTAAAATGTATTTATATTTTTATTACATCATATAGTATTTTATAGTTAGATCCTCCTGTTCAGAGGAAGCCCATAGTCTGCTCAGTCTCCTAGTGAGTTCACTAGTGAATAGAGCAGGGACTGTCTCTGACATGAACTCATTGGCCGGCTCTTTGATCACCTCCCCCTGGAAGGTACAGTCTTGCAAGGGCAGAGAGGAAGATGATGCAGCCAGCCCAGATGAGCCCTGATAAGCTAGGGTCAGATGGAAGAGGAGGAGGACCTCCCCTATCCGTGGACTGGGGGAGGGGTTCAGGGGAGAAGTAAGAGGGAGGGTAGGATTGGGAGGAGATAAGGGAGGGGGCTACAGCTGGGATACAAAATGAATAAATTGTAGGAAATAGATAGGTAGATAGATTTAAAAAAGAATCCTTATTTTATTATCTGTTTATTTTTCCTATTTATATTTTTAAAACATTTTTCTTTTATTAAAATAGATTATTTTCTCTTATAATATATTCTGATTGTACTTTTCCTTTTCTCTGTTAAACCAAGTTCCTTCCCATCTCCCCTCCCTCTCCTCTACTCCTGATCTACACTCTTTTTTTTTTTTTCAATGTAGTTTATTCAGGAACCTTGAACAATCATCGGACCCTGGGGAAAGCCAGCCCACAGCCTAAATAGCCTCTGGCTAGCCAACCCCAGCGTGCCATGTGGACAATGCAGATAGGTCCACATACATGGAAGCAAGCCAGATCCTCAGCCTTCTGATCTACACTCTTTTTGTCTCTCATTAGAAAATAAGAGGCTTCTAAGAGAGAACAAATAATGTGACAAAATAAAATAAGATGAAGCAAAACCTATCATATTAAAGTTAGACATGGCAACCCCAGAAGAGGAAAAGATTTCCAAGAGCGTGCACAAGAATCAGAAAACCACCCAATCTCACAGGCAGGAGTCCCATCAAAATAATAAGCTAATGTCTGTAATACATATATAAGGCACACATATGCCAGTGTTGTTCTTGTTTTATTCTCTGTTGGCTCATATGCACCTAGCCTAGCAGATAAAAAGACCTTGTTCTACTGGTGTCCTCCATCCACTGTGGCTCTTACACTCTTACAGCAGCTTTTCAATGGAGTCCTGTGGGTTTGTTTTTTTAACAGTATGTAAAATAATTTTAAGCATTCACATAAAGTTAAATGGTATGATACTTTAATACCATTAGGGTGTCAGTACAACTATCCATCTCATATAATCAGACCTCTACTCTTGCCTGATGCATCTAAAACAAAAAGGGGGAACTGTAGAGAGCTGCGGAATGCTGTGCCTTAAAAATGGAGCTGGTTTCCACCTTCCACCTTCCCGAGGGTGAGTGCTCTCTGTCAGGAACAATTCCACATTTGGCTAAGGCTGAAGATCTGGCTTGCTTACATGTATGTGGACCTATCTGCATTGCCCACGTGGCACGCTGGGGTTGGCTACCCAGAGGCTATTTAAGCTATGGGCTGGCTTTCCCCAGGGTCAGATGATTGTTCAAGGTTCCTGAATAAATTGCATTAAAAAAAAAAAAGAAGAAGAAGAAGACCTGAGTATAAGGCGAGTTATAAATGTCCTACACATCAGCGCACTAAAGAACTGATGTAGAATGAAACTTTCTGGGCCATGCATTGCTAACATTTATTTAGTTCTCACACATATTTTCTTCATGTTTTTAGGGAGTGTTGTGTTGTACTTTTATGGTGTTACACTGTCAAGTATTCAACAATTTTACAAATTTCACAATTTATTTACGCGCAGTTAATTTAATTAAATGTATGACTCATTTTTCAGTGTGATGTTGTTTTTTTTTTTTTTTTACCACTTTACAAAGAAAAAAATATTGCATAGTTTCCCCTACATTTGCATTCTCCCAACATCTAAGGACTTTATTACTGTCCCCAGTCTGCAGTTAATATATTCTAGTTTTTGGGAGGGGATATGGTGAGGCTCTCTACTTGACTTCCCTATTTGCTGAATAATATAAAAAAAAAAATTTCAGCTTGCTTTAGGATGCACCTCTTTGGGGTTTTACTGTATAGAAACCCTTTCAGTGTTAAAGTCAGCTGATAGTAAATATTTTTGTTTTTTTAATTTAATTTCATTTATATATTTTATTAGCATTTATTCATTTTGTATCACCACCAAAGCCACCTCCCTCATCTCCTCCCAGTCCCACCGTCCCTCCCTCTACTCCCCTATGCCCTTTCCCTAGTCTCCTGATAGGGAAGGACCTCCTCTACTTCTATCGTACCTAGCTTATCATGTCTCATCTAGGAAGGCTGCATCATCTTCCTCTGTGGCCTGGCAAGGCTACACCCTCCCAGGGGGAGGTGATAGTAAACATTTAATGGCAGAATGTGGTAAGAATTGTTTAAAATTATAGGAAACTCTCAAATATCCAGGTTTTCTACAACTTTATTTATATTCTTTTAAGAAGAATTGCATCTGTATGTGTTTATGTATACATAGGCATATATAGAAACACATACATAGCAATATATGAAATATATCAATAAGATAAAAACATCTTACATCATTTGTTCTCCTTTCATATATATTATGTATATAAACATTATATATATATATATATATATATATATATAAACATTTCATAGGCAAGTACAAATTAGTAGTGTTAAATTACTATTTTGGTTTTCAATTGAGGTTTTAAAAGCAAATGAACAAGAGATTTTCAAAATCTTTCTTCCTCTTAGGTTTCCTTTTTGTTTGTTTCTTTTTCTGTTACAAGCAACTTATGTTATAACATGTTCCACGGAGTGGAAATGCTCTCTGATGGCTTAATTGACACATCTCTAGGGGATGACAGTTCTTGGAATACAGCCTAGAGATTATTAAACTGACAATAAAACATTTTAAGACATACCATAAATTTCTGACTTGGAGCCCAGCAGCCCTTGCAACAATTTGGGCTATGTTGTTTTGCCAAATGCCAGATATGAGGACAGCACCAAGCAAAAGGATGTGATGCCCAGGAAACTCACTTTATTTTTCACTCTTTGACTAGCAGCATAAAACTAGCCCATAGCAGTTAAGTGTCCAAGTGGGTTACATAGTAATGGGAAGAGGGACTGCCTCTGACATAATCTGATTGGCCTGCTCTTTGATCACCTCCCCTGGAGGGGGGAGCAGCCTTACCAGGCCACAGTAGAGGACAATGCAGCCACTTTTGATGTGAACTGATAGACTAAGATCAGAAAGGAGAGGAGAACCTCCCCTATCAGTGGACTTGGGGAGGGACATTCATGAAGAACGGGGAGGGATGGTGGGACTGGGAAGGGAGAAGGGAGGGGCTTATAGGGGGCATACAAAATGAATAAAGTGTAATTAATAAAATAAAATTAAGTTAAAAATAAAAAAAAAAACATGTTCTTTACAATTAGCTTTCAAGGGCTACAACTTTCCACTTGTCCTAGACTTAACCCAAAGACTTAGAATGTTTGAACTAGTTACTCATTTCTTTAATCAGAAATCTTCTATTTCTAACAAGGTAAATAGACTTTTAAAAATCTTAAAAAAGTCTATATAGAGCCTCAAAGTTCAGAATCTCTTCTTCAAATGTCAACATTTCCTTTGTGTAATATTGCTTACAGCAGAAATAATAGATGGTATCAAAAGTTTTATATCCACTGTCTAGTGCAGGGTTTGGCTTCTTTCTTTTCAGCAGCCTTCATAGATTTCAGAGTGGAAAGCTGCTTTAAGCTGGAGCAACATAACACACAGAAAACCAGTCACTTTGTTTGGAGCCCTTAATTCAGTTATTGCCTACCATTTCTGAGCCTTCCAGAAAATGAATCAGACTTATGTTAGCCTTACCATTATAGGAATTGCTGCATTCCATTAAAATAATCTGGAACACATTGACTTTAAATGTTATTAGCCACTCTAATTATGCATCTACTTTTTCTCATTATTCCTATGAACTGAGAAAGGTTTATTGCAAAATTGAGAAAATTATAATATCTTTACTAGAAAAGATAGCAAAGGCATGTTGCACATGCATTTTGAGGCTTAAGCCTCACTACTACTTTACTGTCAAGGAACTATTGAACAATCAAATCTATGAAACCACAACTGTAAAAAGAATTTGCTTTGTGCACATGGGAACTGGGTTTAGAATACATAGATTAACTCCAACTCAGTGTTCTGTAGAGGACAGAAGAGTAGTTCATAATGTTCTATTGATAATTAGAAAAAGAATAAAATGCTAGTAGTAGAATAATGTAAAAAGAATTAATAAAATGGATCAAAAATAAAAAAAAAATAATTTCATAAATTACTTTGTGTATGTAAAATGATACATACATATGTGTACTTGAGTATGTCCAAGAAAGCCATAAATAAACTTCAGGTGACATTCCTCAAGAGTCATAGACCTTGTTTTTTGAGAAAGGATTTCTCATTGGCTTAGCAAGCAGCCAATACATTAATATCACTTGCCAGCAAGCTTGAGGGATCCACCTCTTCCTGCCTTCCCTTTACAGGGTTTCTCAGCTTCTGCTACTTCACTGTATTTTTTATTTGAGTATTGGGATTTTAACTAAGTTTCTCATGTTTACAGCATAATAACTCTACTAATTAGCCATCTTCCATCTTTCTACTCTCAAATCTAATAACCTTTTAACATGTATTTTGAATGTCTGTATTCATTTTCAACCTTCCAAACACATGTGGGCCAATATTTAGAGAAGATTGCTTCTCTAATGGATTCCAACTCCACTCTGAGAAACTCTTTCAAGAGAGCTCTTGTTAATTTTCATACAAACCTATAAAGAATAATATTGTCCTTTGAATTCATTTAAAAGGAGGCTTTGTCAAGGAAGGTTCAATAATCTGAAATACAATTCACCTAGCAAACATGAAGCCTGAATTTAAAAACAAGCAACCAGAGCTCTAAACAAGGTTTGTACAAAAAAAAAAAAAAAAAAAAAGAAAAAAACCCAAAAAACCTCAGTTAAAACTGCCAGAAATGTGAATACTAGATATGTAAACAAGTAGAGTATTTAGCCAACAGAAAAGTATATTACAACACGATCCTCAGTATTTTGGCTGAATGAAAAAATGTAAGTTCAAAAGTTGTTAGAGGGTACAAAGAATGTTTACAATAATTTATTATATATTATGTTGAGGATATTACAAACACACATGTATGTAAGTTCCTGTTTGTGTGTTGTAGTCCATATTGCCAAAAGAGAAATAAAATGAAAACTGCAGAAAAATTGTATGCAGGGAGCGATTAAGAATAAAGTATACAAATAATTCAATATATAAAAATAAAATATAAGTGTAATTATAGAAATTCATATTAAATGAAATAATAAAATGTCAAATGGTTCAAATATTAAATTAAGAAGTAAAATGAACACATTTGTTAAGCAGTGGTCCATATCTCCCACACAAATCAGAGTGACATAAGTAACTGGTAGAATTTTGTATAATCTTGGCAACATGCATCAAAATTTGATTGTGTCTACCTTTCCAAGTTTCCTTTACTTAGGGAAGTGGGATTTGGTTTTCAATTTTTAAAATAGTTTTTTGTAATTTCATGGAATATGTCTTATTCATTCCTTCCCTACTCCTCTTGACCCAGTACCCTTTAAGGGTTTATTTTTCCTACAATTTTTGCAAGAGAGACTACCAATTAAACATAATCAATTACATATGGAGTTGATAAGGTTCAATAAAAAATAGACTGGACAATAAGTTGTTACATGAAAGCTACAAAGTGCAACTAATAATAGGTGGATATTGGTGGTCTGTAGATAACCAGAAACTAATAAAACTTGTTTAAAAAACTCTTAAAATATATTGAAAATATGATAACAATAATCTTATGAGTTTTGAAAACACAGAAAAACAATAAATAAGGATGTATCTCTGACTTGTTTGCCTGCTCTTGGGACTCTTCCTTATAATGGATTGTCTTGTCTTAAAAATGAGTGATTTTGCCTTGACTAATGGTATCTTGTTTTGTCCTATTTGGCTTTCTTTTCTTGGAAGTCTGCTCTTTTCTGAAGAAGAGAGAGTGGATCTTGGAGAGAGGAGAGATGGAAGAAATAGAGGGTGAAACAACTAAATCTGGGATGTATTGCATGAGAGAAAAATCTATTTTCATTAAAAATAAAAATAATAATGATAAAAGAAAATTAAAGCGCTTCCCAATTTTAAAAATGTCCCACTATTATTTATTTATAATATATTTACATATATTCTGAATTCTATTTTGAAACCTGTTCATCAGTATTGTTTTAAGTGGTGCTCTATATCATAAAATGAAACTTGCTAAAGGTTTATGTGTATGTCTCCTGTGTCTGTGTGTGTGAGACAGTTTGTGTTTATAGTAGAGAGGTAAAGTAAGTACATGCCTATATGTATTTTCAAAGAATTTAAGCCAAGACTATTTTGACAAATCAGTAATCTGCCAGATTTAATAAAGGCAATAGGATGAAGAAGTAAAGCCTACTTTCCTTTTAGCATGCAAACAGGCGATGCTAGAAAGACACAAACAAACTTCTTCTTGACCTACTATTGTATGTGCTTTTCTTTGATAATTATAATCCCTAAGAGGGGACTTCTTAAAATTCAGATATCCAGCTTGAACCTTCATGTGAGTATCTTTGATTTAATGCTGATCCAATTTTTGTGCAGCAATCTTCTTTGAAATTTTCAGAGCAAATGACACTTTATTTCCCAGGTATCAAGAATAAATACTTTGAACTCTTGAACACTACAATATTTCTCTGTAAATGTCAACTTCATGTTTCCAAATTCGCTTTACTCCTAAACTGATGAGACTGAGAGTTCACAGAAATGACCTTCTCCTGGAGCCATGATAGCAGCTTACTTAGCACAGTGACCTTCCCTCCCAACAATGTTACAGTAAATCAACTATGAAGAGGTCAGGTCAGGGATCAGGGTTCACTGTCATCATTTTCTCTTCTTGATGGAAGAAACTAAACTCTGTATTACTAAGCTTTCTATCATACTGATAATCCATGACCTCAATAAATCAGAATTCTGCTTCTTCACAAATCAACATAGATGAAAATCATTTGCTCTTAAAAATTGGGCAAAACTATCTTCCTCCTTGCTTCCTTCTTCCCTCTATCTCTCCTTCTCTCATTTTTCTCTCTTTCTCACATACAAAGAAAAAGAAAAGAGAAAAATGCATCACTATATTAATTTATATTCTACACTATAATGTTTTAATTCACATGGATATTTGTTTGGTTGGTAAAAGAGGGAGAAAAAATAGTTTTAAAATGTGTTATGGTGTTTTAAAATAAGATAAACAAATTATGTTAAACTTAATTTATTTTGTGTCTTGACTTTTTTCCATCATCTATTAATGAGTGCTGAGAATTACAGGTGACCTCAACCTTTATATGGAAAAAAATTGACCCTGGAGGCAAATGAACAGGTTTAAGTGAGTAATGAACAAAAGGACGGTTTCATGCTCGTATCTTATCATTTACCTTATAATTTTGATAAATTAAGAACCTGTAACTGTGCCTGTAATGGATTTCCCAATTATTACATTTGTGAGAACAAACCTCTCCAGGTCTTATTCTCCAGGCTTAATTTGAATGCGATTAGAGATCATGTGCTTACGGAGTGCACAGTGTACAGTTGCTACAAAATTGTAACTTCTGTCTTTGTAATTATTTAGGGAATTTTGTTATCACATGTTCAGTGTAAAACAATACTATTATTAATTAATAGTTTGATAACTACGAGATAGATCCAAATTGACATCAGAAACTTGCAAAAACTTCTATAAAAGATCTGTTTGTATATCCATTTATACATGTTTTTCATTCTTCTTATCATTATTAAAATTTATTCATTTTGTGTCCCAGATGTAGCCCCCTCCCCCATCTCTTTTCGGTCCCACACTCTCTCCTTATTCTTCTGCTATGTCCTTCCCCTAGTCCACTGATGGGGAGGAGTTCTTCCCTACTATCTGATGGTAGACTAGGTTTCATCAAGAATATCTGGATCCTCATTCTCTGTGGCCTAGTAAGGCCACCTCGCCAGGAAGAGGTGATCAAAAAGGAGGCAAACAAGTTCATGATAGCGACTGTCCCTGCTCCCCTTACTAGGATACCCACTTGGAGAAGGAGCTGCCAATGGACTACATCTGAACAGGGGTTCTAGGTGCTCTCCATGCATGGTCCTTGGCTAATTTGTCAGCTTCTGAAGTAACCTCTGAGCCCAGATTTTTGGCTCAGTTGATCTCCTTGAGGAGCTCCTGTCCCCTCCAGTTTTTCCTATCTCCCATTTCTTCGATAAGATTTCCCCTAAGACCGGCTATGAGTCTAAGAATCTGCTTCTATACCCGGATGGTTAGCGTCTTTCAGATATCCCCTTTGGAAGGCTCCTGCCCTGTTCTCTGTCTTCTCCTGCTTCAGATGCCTATCCCATTTGCCCTTCAGAATGAGGATTGAGCTTCTTCCCTAGGGTCTTCCTTGTTGTTTAGCTTCTTTAAGAATGTAGATTTTAGTATGTTTATCCTATATTATATGGCTAATAACCACTTATAAGTGAGCTTATACCATGTGTGTCTTCCCGTTTCTGGTTAAGTCACTCAGGTGATCTTTTCTAGTTTGATTCATTTGTCTGCAAATGATATGATTTCCCTGTTTTTAATTGCTGAGTAATTGTGTAAATTTATCTCGATTTCTGTCTTCATTCCTAGGTTGAGAGATATCTAGGTTCAAAAAAATCAGAAGACTTCCTGTATAAAAAAGACTAACTGGCTGAGAAAGAAATTAGGGAAACAACACCCTTCACAATAGCCACAAATAACATAAAGTACCATGGTGTGACTCTAACCAAGAAAGTGAAAAAACTTATACAAAAAAACAAAAGCCTTCAGGTCTCTGAAGAAAAACTGAAGAAGATATCAGAAAATGGAAAGATTTCCCATACTCATGATCATTAGGATTAACATATTGAAAATGGCCATTCTAACAATCAAATCTATGATCTAATATAATTCCCTTAAAAATACTAACATACTCCTTTACAGAACTTGAGAGAAAAATTCTCAGTTTCCTATGGAAAAATAAAACACCCAGAATAGCTAAAGTAATACTGTACAAAAAAGATCTTCTGTAAGTATCTCCATCCCTGATCTCAAGCTATACTGTAGAGCAACAGTTATAAGAAACAGCATGACACTGGCATAAAAAGAGACTGGTGAATCCTTTTAATCAAATAGAAGACCAAGAATAAATTCACACACCTACAGAGAGTTGATTTTTTGCAAAGAAATCAAACCAATACAATGGAAAAAAGACAGTTTCTTCAACAAATGGTGCTGGTCTAACTGGACGTCTACATATAGAATAATGCAAATAGATCCTTACATATCACCCTGCACAAAACTAAAGTCCAAGTGGATCAAAGACCTCAACATAAAATTATATACACTAAACCTGTTAGAAGAAAATGTGGGGAAGAGCCTAGAACTCATTGGCACAGGAGACAACTTCCTCAACAGAACACCAACAGCACAGGCTCTAAGATCAACAATCAATAAATGGGAGAAACTGAGATTCTTCTGTAAAGCAAAAGACACTGTCATTAGTACAAACGACAGCCTATATACTGGGAAAGGATCACCACCAACCATAATCTTATATTATCATATCTTTTTGGTTAAACAAGAGTCATTTTCTAGTGTTTAAATGACTACATGTACTATATATAACATATATGTTACATATATACATATTTATACTTGTACATATATGTTATATACATGTTATAACACATATAAACACACATACATGTAATGTATATGTATGGACATGCTATAACATGTATATAACATATAGATATATAATACATATTATATATACAATACAATACATATATACTATATAACATTATTTATAAAACACTATATATATTACATATAGCATATATTATATATTATATATAACACATGTATGCTATATGTACAACATATATGTACATGTATATAGGTATATTATGTATGCATACATACACACACAAATATAGCATTTCTCTACAATATTGCAATTTACTTTTGAGTTTTTCTGATTATTTGAGGTTAAATTAGGCCCTCATAATTTTTCTTTTGCTGGTTAATTGTTATGTAACTTTTATATAACTACACCCAATGAAAGGTACAAAAGGTAGAATCAGTCAAATCATGTTGATCTAGGTAACATAACAGATTTTTTCCTGTTAATAAGAACTGTATATAACTGTATAATGTTTACATTTAAACAATTTTTTATATGGCATCTATTTTAAGTTGACAGTTGTCTTCCTAAGTCCAGCATGAATTATTTATTTTGTTATTTTACTTTTATATATGAGTATTTTGCCTGCATGCACAGATAAATGTGCCACATGTGCTCGATACACTGAAAATGGATCTACTTCCAGTTAAGAGCTGCTGTGTGGGTCCTGTGAATTGAACCTGGGACCTCTAGAGGAGCAGCCAGTGTTCTAAACCACGGAGCCATGTCTCCATCCCTATTTATTATTTTCTTTATTTTTGTGTGTGTCTGCCTGTGTTACTGTAAATGTATGCCACATGTGTGCAGGTGCCTCTAGAGACTAAAAAAGAGTGCAAGATACCCTCGACATGGAATGACAGAACAGCTCAGTATGTGTGCTGGAACAAAACTGGTCCTGAGTGGAGAAAACAAAACCAACAAGATTCCACTGCTCTTTACAGCCATTGTGAATGCTAGTCACTCCTTTTCACCTCTTGTAGCTTTTGTTTATCATAATTAACATCTAATCAAAAGATAGATATAACTAAATATTATTTACGCTAGAATGAGGACAATTTTTCAGAGGACAATTAAATATGCAGCTTAGGGATTAGCATAGAAAGAAGCACAATTATAGAGACTACCATTTAAATGAATATGGAGGGCATTGTACATAAAGAATCTGGGACTGATGAGATGGTTCAGAAGTTCACTGTTTTTGCCATCAAACCTGAAGGCTTGATTTTAAAAAATAGGGAATATTTGGTAAAAGGAGAAAAAAAAACTATTCCCCTAAGTCTCCCTCTGATGTAAACACATAGGCATGACCTTTAGGCATATGGATATGTACATATGCACAAAACTATAAAATAAATAAACAATTGTAATAAAATATATTTAAAAGAAACTTACTGGGGATTTCATGTTGATGAACATGCCTAATTCATCAATTCTAATATTTCAAATGATGTGCATGAATTATTCATTACTCTGAAGAGAAAGTTTTGCTCAGTATTGCTGAAGGATTAAGTATTATATTCCTGTTATTATAGTTATTTATCAAAACAATATCAGATTCATAAAACAAAAAATACCTTATACAAGATTTGGGTTTGAAACACACAGTATGAGTTTACAGTAATTTGATATTATAGTTGAATAATTACAATAATATCTTGAGTTGATACTTTGAAAGATGCAGTATGAGGCTTCTCATTGAGTTGAATACCTTAGACAAATTCCAGTAATTTTACTTGCCTGAACACTGAAGGTTTTGTAAGTTCAAATTAAAAGGGCATTATATTAGCTATTATAGTTATATATATTATTTATGTATTATTTATATATTATAATATACATATATAAGATGTTATATATATTATTATAGTATATATTTCAAGGTATATAACACGGCTTTCACCAAAGAGCTAAACATTAACCAGAATACAAGGTCAAAGATACAATAAAAATACTTACTTACACTGAAAAAGGGGCTAGGAAAATATGAATGTAGTTAGCATATCTCATCTTTGGCCACACTGCGTTACATACGAGGCTATGGTCATATATCTGAAATGAAGCCTTGCCAGATATTTCATACAGGAATGTCTTATACCACCAGATAAGTTATTAAGGAACCCTATAAACCTCTTACATGAAAGATAAATTGAGCAGTCCATCTTTGATATAGAGTATTTGAGATTGAAATACCAGCATGCATTCTGATCTCTGATGTTTGGACAGGCCATTAATTAAATTACACAGATAATATTTTTCGAACTTGTTCCACAGTGCAATTGGTTTTTTTCTGATATGTGCTATTGAATGACAACATTTGGCTAGCCTCTTAAATTATAAAAATTCTTGAAAAAATCATAACCAAGGAAAGACAACTTCTTCACTGTCACTCTCAAAAGACAAGCAAACAGATATCTTGAAAGTTTTAATCAAATGTGCAAGAGGTTCTTTAACCAGACTTCTGTACTTATCAAATTATACTCCTTCCTTACTATGCATTGAGAGCAAAACACTCATTTCCTGTGATTTATAAGTATCTCTTTCAGAACTTCCAGAGAAAATTAAAAACTTTTAATTTTACTAGAGAAATGCAAGATGTAGGAACAATGACTAATAAATATTAATGTCATTAAAACAAACAGTGCAATAAGACCAAAATACTCTTTTTTTTTTCAATGCAGTTTATTCAGGAACATTGAACAATCCTCGAACCCCGGGGAAAGCCAGCCCACAGCTTAAATAGCCTCTGGGTAGCCAACCCAGGCGTGCCACAGGGGCAATGCAGATAGGTCCACATACATGGAAGCAAGCCAGATCCTCGGCCTTAGCCAAATGTGGAGTTGTTCGTGACAGAGAGCACTCACCATCGGGAAGGTGGAAGGCGGAAACCAGCTCCATCTTTAAGGCATAGCATTCCGCAGCTCTCTACAGTTCCCCCTTTTTGTTTTAGACGCATCAGGCAAGAGTAGAGGTCTGAACTCTGATATTAGAAATAAATTGGGACTTTGTACAGATGTTCATTTAGGTGTCATCCACCCAAAGAGCATCAGACCCGTCCGATACCTTTTTCTCAGAGGCGGGACCTGGGGCATCAACCCGCATGCAATCAGACATGCTCTTCTCTGGGTCCAAAGCGGCTGACCCTGAGTGCAGTGCTTAGCCTCGCATCCTGAGCGTATCATTTTAGCTTTTTATGGTATCCAACCATGCTTGGGGAGAATGTCCTGCTTCAATGGCTGTAAAGGCCTGAATGATCATGGCTGCATCACACTGTTGTGAGACTCTAATCTTGCATATATACCACAGGCAAACCAAGGAGACCAACACCAGAAGGCCTGCTAACACTCCCCTGCCCGCCCATTCCTTCAGATGATTCATGGCTGCAGCAATCCATGTTGATAATCCTGTGGCTAGTCCTGCGTCCACTCCGGTAGAATTTACTGTGACAATGGCCACTCTCAGCTGCTCCATCGTAGTATCGAATTCTCCAGTCCAATTACCTAAAATATAGCTCGACAATTGTTTAGACAGATGTGCAGCACAGGAAAAATTCTCATGTTGTATGCTAGTGACACAAAGTCCAGCATACTTTCATTGACAGCCAGGTTGAGCGATTTGCCATAGGGTATCAATTTGCTCCTGCAAGAGGTCAATCCTCTGATTGAACACCATCAAGCTTCCTTTTAGTTGAGCATTAATTAACCAGGACCAGGTAAATCAACTAAATAAACCTATATCCCCCAAAGAAATAGAAGCGGTCATCAAAAGTCTCCCATCCAAATAAAGCCCAGGACCAGATGGCTTCAGCGCAAAATTCTACCAGACCTTCAAAGAAGAGCTAACACCAATTCTCTTCAAACTATTCCACAAAATAGAAACAGAAGGAATATTACCAAATTCATTCTATGAAGCCACAGTCACCTTGGTACCTAAACCGCACAAAGACTCAACAAAGAAAGAGAATTTCCGGCCAATCTCCCTTATGAACATTGATGCAAAAATACTTAATAAAATACTTGCGAACCGAATCCAAGAACACATCAAAGATATTATCCACTATGACCAAGTAGGCTTCATCCCAGGTATGCAGGGGTGGTTCAATATACGGAAATCCATCAATGTGATCCACCATATTAACAAAATACTCTTTTAAACTATTCACCATATAAATGTCATTTTTCAGTTTTTAAGTTAAAATAGATTATTTTTTCATACAATATATTCTGATTATAGTTTCACTATCTCTACTCCTCTTAGTTCCTCTCCACCTTCACCCATAACCAGAAAAATACCCCTTCAGCCTCCCATTAGAAAAGAATAGGCTTCTGAAAGAGAACAACCAAACATAACAAAAATCAATATAATAAGATGAAACTATCATCAGAGTTGGACATGACAATCCAGTTGCAGAGAGTCCCAAGAGGGGGCACTATATGTCCTTTCTAATGTGAGTATATAAATAAGTCACAAATGCAATATCACCTGTGTAATATGTTAAATCATCTCCATATCATAGAAATTTATGTAAATTCACTAATATTATTTGGCATTATGACTCCACTTTCCTGAAGCACTGTATTAGCATATTTAATGCAAATTTACAATGCAAATATATGTCACACTGCCCATCATGAATCTCAGTATTCTCTGTGGTCTACGAGAACTAATACGAAGGACAGAAGAGCTGAGCTGTTGCTGTATGATTAGCGTTATGTGGTTTCTTCTGCAGAGCTTTCCATGTGACATAATAAAATCACCTCTACTCTTTCATTACAAATGCTAAATGGACTTGATCCAATAAGATAGGCTTAATATTATTCATATTTACTGTTTTATTTCTCATATATAAATATTTCATTTATGCAGTATTCACATTGCTGCCTCCCAAAAATAGATAATGTTCCTTTTCCTATAAAGCTTATGTCGAAGTGAAAATTAAAATATACAGGCAAATATTTAAAATATTTAAAACAATAATAATCCATGAACAACTTTTTTGAGATGAATCCAATAAGGTAATAATATGCCAGGTGTGAGATATATTTCTAGAGTTGTTCTAAGAAAAGCCTTAATCAATTCAGGCTATTGTCATTCTCCTTGGTTTGTTCTAGAACCTGAGGGTATGGCCTTATTGCTTCAGATATTACTGTCTTTATTCAAAGAACTTGGAGATATCATTGGTGTATTGACCTGGAAGTTTTTTGTCTGCTAGCTCTCATAGTGTCAGAGGTTCTATTTATGGAGTCAGGAGAGAAAAGTCATTACTAGTCCTACATCTCTGTGAACTGGTGATCTACACAAGATTAGAAAATTTGGCAAAATGTAACTAGTGATTCCATGATGCCAAAAATATGGTTTATTTAGTAAATAATATTATTTACATCAAATAGTAATAATTTGATGTAACCTAGAGCTGCTGTGTGATTGGACTTCAGTCTCACTCAATAGGAGGAAAATTGTGCAAAGTTCTATTAAACAAAATAAGAACCCATTGCTTAAGAGGTCATAGATACCAGAGGAAAATGTATTCCTGTTATTCTGCTAAATTGATATAGAATCCAATAGCCTTTTAACTACTTATTCTTGTACCCGTAGACTAGTTCACTTCTCATCAAAGAAACACCCATTCACAGAATGAGGCAATAATGAAGACACACAACTTGTCAAACCTCAGAGAACCAGTGATTATGTAATACCCATGCTAAAAAGTGCAATACATAACACAACGCCTGTATGTTTCTCATCAGGAATGAGAAACATGCTAGATTGATTATTTTTTTTTCTCTCTTATGCATAGAGATAACCTAAGACCCCTGCACAGATGTAGCTCATGGCAGCTCAGTATCCAAGTGGGTTCCATTGTAATAGGAACAGGGACTGCCTCTAACATGAACTGATTGGCCTGCTCTTTAATGACCTCCCCCTGATGGGGAAGCAGCATTCCCAGGCCACAGAAGAAGACACTGCAGCCACTCCTGATGAGACCTAATTGACTAGGATCAGAAGGAAGGAAAAGAAGACCTTCCCTATGATTGGACTTGTGGAGGGACAAGCATGCAGAGGGTGGAAGAAGGGAGGGATAGAGACAGGAACAGGAAGGGAACCACAAGGGGAATACAAAGTGTGTGTGTGTATGTGTCCATCTTAGACGATGAAGAATTGAGGGAGGAAAGGAGGCATGTTCTCAAATTACATTATACTCATGTATAAAATTTTACAATCAACATAAAAAAATCACAACTCAGAATGGTTAAAAAATATTAGTTTAGATGAAAGAACTCAGCTTACATAATTTAAAATTCTCTTTTAACACACATACATATTTTTGAAATAATTAAGATATATGTACATATACACATATATAATAACTACATAATTTATTTTATGGGATGTAAGGTGTCTAGTTAGAAATAAATAACCCCCTGACTGATGTGGCTGGGTGAAACAGTGGAATTCCTGAGTGCAGACCTAGTGCTAGCATATGAATAAAACCATCATTTGGTTTAAAATATATTAATCATCAGTCTGATGAATCTCAGAATGACCCAAGACCCATAAGAGTATATGAAAAAAAATAGCAATTTACATTCAAGTAAAATACAAAATCCACTACAAAATTTCTTTATATATATATGTGTGTGTGTGTGTGTGTATGTATGAGAGAAGTGAAGATAATGATATGTAGATAAAATCCATAACATTTTAACATTGTCAAACAAAAAAAAATATGGATATACAAAAACATGCACACCCTCTTTGTGGAAAACTCCATTGATTTAAAACCTTAAAGATATAAATAGATGAAGAGTTTTTACCATGCCAGAAATCTTACTAATTATATGATATACATTTATTTAAACATTATTTTTAGATTAAATGACATTCATTCAAATTCTTGGCCATCTATTTCATAAAGATTAACAAACTGATTCATATAGAAAGGTAAAATGCCTAGAATTGGCAACATAATCTTGAGATGAAACACAGCCTTGGGACCATAGAGAGCTAGATTTCCAGGCTTGCTATTAGGCAATAGTAATCATAGTGTATGATACTGGTTAAAGAAGAGCTACAGAAGAATGTAACTGACCATATGACTGAATTCAAATCCAGAAAAAAATAGTGATTTAATACAGAAATGATTATTTACTTTAAAATGGTTTGAGTTATTCTGTTGGTCTGAGGTTGGGCTCTGTGACCCAGTACCCAAGAGGTAGACATATAATATAGGATAAACATACTAAAATATGTACATCTAAGGAAACTAATCAGAAAGGAGGACTCTGTCTAAGATGCTCAATCCCCATTTAGAAAGGCAAAGAAGATGGATATTGGAGGAGGGAGACAGCAGGGAACAGGACAGGAGCTTACCACAGAGGGTTTCTGAAAGGCTCTACCCTGCAGGGTATCAAGGCAGATGTTGAGCCTCATAGTCAAACTTTAGGCAGAATACAGGGAACCTTATGAAAGAAGTGGGAGATAATAAGACCTGGAGGGGACAGGAGCTCCACAAAGACAGCGACAGATCCTAAAAGTCTGAGCACAGAGGTCTTTTCTGAAACTGATACTCCAGCCAAGGACCACTCATGGAGATGGCCTGGAATCCTTGCACAAAGATAGCCTATGGCAGTTCAGTATCCAAGTGGCCTCCCTAGTAATGGGGACAGGGACTGTCTCTGACATGAACTGATTGGCCTGCTCTTTGATCACCTACCCTCTATGGAAGAGCAACCTTACCAGGCCACAGAAGAAGACAATGCAGCCACTCCTGATGAGACATGATAGACTAGGGTCAGAGGGAAGGAGAGGAGGATCTTCCTTTTCAGGGGACTGGGAGAGGGACACAGATTTCGAAGAGGAAGGGTGGGATTGGGAGGGGAGAAGGGAGGGAGGTATAGGCGGGCCACAAAGTGAATAAACTATAATTAATAAAAATAATAAAAATTAAAAAAAGGAAAAAATAAAATGGTTTGGAATAATAGTATGCATATTTAGAAATGAAAATTCAAAACCCATTTTATATCTTTTACACTAAAAATAAAAAGTAAATATATAATGATCAAAGACCTATATCCAAAACAAACATTTTCTACTTCTAAAATGAAGTACAAAAGAAATCCAAGTGTTGATGGTCAATTTGATGCCTAAGTTTCACGTAAAATACCAGAAGAATAAAGGATTAAAGAGAAAAGTAGACTGGGCTTTATTACAATTAAACATACTCTAAAAATATATTGACAAGCAAATAAGAAGAGAAGCACAGACTAAATAAACACATTGTGTAGCATGTTGGTAATAATTGGGATGTATCCATGTTGTACAAAGATACCAAACAGCCTGTTTAAAAATGGGCAAAAGATAGAAACAGTGCCTGTTTTCAAAGGATGCATGCAAATGGTAAAATATCATATTAGCTATGAATTGTGAATTACTAATTCAAAACAATGCTATAAAACATATTTTCTCAAATCCCAAATTTCATATGTAAACTACTAGGCAGGTTATGAACTTGCATAAAAAATTACATTTACTCTGGAAGGAAATAAGATAAAGACACTTTAGAAGACATTAAAATTTCTTAGTGAGACAAACAAGTCATCTTACAAATGGTATTATATGTTTTTGTATAATTGACATAAGATTTTTACAGTTCTAAAAGCTGCATAGACTATTCTAATTATTTTATTAATGATTTTCTTAGATAAGAAGCAACAGAGTTCCATCAAGAGTGGAAGAGATAAAGAATCATTGCAAAATGCATAAAGTGACTGTAGTGAGGGACTGCCTCTGACATAATCTGATTGGCCTGCTCTTTGATCACCTCCCCCTGAGGGGGGAGCAGCCTTACCAGGCCACAGTAGAGGCCACTTTTGATGAGAACTGATAGACTAAGATCAGAAAGGAGAGGAGTACCTCCCCTATCAGTGGACTTGGGGAGTGGCATGCATGCAGAAAGAGGAGGGAGGGTGGGAACGGGAGGGGAGGAGGGAGGGGCTTATGGGGGGATACAAAATGAATAAAGTGTAATTAATAAAAAATTAAAAAAATAAATGAAATATGATACAAAGGTAAGACTGTAATTTAAATGCCCACACATCAACCCTACACATGGTCAACCACAACCAGTTTGCAAAATGAAAAGGGTACATCTTTTTATAAGTGAGTTCGGAAAAGGGATGGATGGCTTAATAGTTTATAGGCAAAGGATTTTCCAAAGAAGTAAAACCATTCTATATTAGCATTTAATAGTAGTTACATGACATTATGCATTTGTGTGTATGTTTAGGTTTTCATAGGATAAAGTATTAACTTCAATGAATTCGGATGTTTAAAGCCATCAGTGTTGGAGAGCCTGAACATATATTTCTTCAACTCAATTCCTACAGGTAAGGTTTAAGGGATATTACAGAAAATAGGTTGGAAAGATTATAAGAACAAGATGACCAAGACCTCTTTTGGGAGACTCTGTCTCCTAGAAATGTCTTCCAAAACAAGACATGAGCTATGACCACATCAGCAGACATTCACTGTGGACGAGAGGACGCTAACACAGTGTTGTCTCCTCCAGACAAAGAACAACAGTCAATTAATTACTGCTGAGAGAGACAGAATTAACTTTTCTCTAGGGAAAAGTCTCTTAGAGGGGCAGGGGGAATACAAGAGGATAAATGACGAAATTATATTGTTTTTAAAATATATTTAAAAAAAGGACTATAAATCAATCTCATTGTTTCAAAATAGTATTCTGTCCTAGCAAGTCAGGTAGCAGGTATTTGTTCTCAGGTCTCTGTGTTGTATTAACACATACTTCATTATTGATTCATTCAACACTAATCATTGTTAAGCAACTCATATTGACAGAAAAAGAAAACATAGTAATAACAACACCAATTCTACAAGCAGACCCTGATACAGTCCAATATTTTTGTATGTGTCAAATGACACATTTATAGCCAGTCAAGAATAGGACTGAAAATTGGTTTCTTTGTTTATGTGCTTTTTATCCAGAATTATATTAAAAGCTAAGTTGTTTTGCCTTAACAGAAAAATGATGTAAAGATGAATAACTACCCATTTCAACATTCTCCATCACTAATTTGCACATTTTCTATAAGCTGAGTTTCTATGGATGTCCCTGCTTGGATGGCATCATTTTAAATGATACCTTTATACAATGTTTCTCTCTCTTGATTTGCCACATTCAAATGCATTTGTGGAATCCAGCCATGCATATAAACAACAATTTTTCAAATATTTGTCTCTAAAACAAGCGGTTTCTAGCTATTCCACAGCACAAGGTCCAGCTGAAGTATTATTATAATCATCCAATTAAATGATAACCAAAGCAAAGAAGAAAATTATTGTCCACTGGCAATGAGACACACACACAAAAGCAAACAAAAGTCAGTGGAAGAGAACAGCTGCAGAATATATACAGATGCATTTATCTTTGTTAGAGGGGTGAAATATAAATGTAAATCATAGAGAATCTGAACGTGCAAGTAGTTACTCACTCATTATTGAATTTTTTGACCAACAGCACAGCAATTTCTACCTATTTAACCTCTTTCCCTATGCTTTCCCTCCCCTTCTTTTTTTTTTTTTTTTCAAGGTGCAGAATCTAACTTTATTGTTCAGTCGAAAAGCTTTTAAACATTGAAAAGGCCAATCAGACCATCCCACGCTAGCCTCAAGCATCGATAACCATCAGTCAGGTTGGTGCAAGTGTAAGGAAATGTGGGGGCAGGGTCACCTTAGGAGATTTTCATCAAGGGGGAAGCAGTCACCGCCCTAGCCTCACATCCATTTTGAGACTTCACTAGTATGCTAGGAATTAGTGGATCAACACTGCGTGCAGTGGATCAGTAAGAGCTGGAGAGGACAGGGTCTCCACAAGGAGAGCAACAGAACAAGAAAATTTGAACATAGGGAACTACCCAGAGACTCATACTCCAACCAAGGACTATTCATGGAGATAACCTAGAACCCCGGCCCTCCCCTTCTTTATTTTTTTTTTTTTCCTCTCTTCTTTCTGACTTTGAAGCTTTTGTATGCCTCAAGACAAATTTCCAAGACTTTTTCTCTTTTACCTTTGTACACATTTCATAGAGGATTCCTAGCTTGAACATTACATGTTCACCGATTTCATTCATCAATGTTTTGTTTTGTTTATTGTTTTTGTTTTTGTTTTTAATTCAACCTGATCCAGTTCACTTAGGTCTCAAGGTCACTATATAGCTCAATCTGGCTTTGAACTTTTTAAAAATTATTTATTTATTTTATTATTAATTACAGGTTATTCACTTTCAATCTCAACTGTAGTCACCTCCCTCATCCACTCCCAATCTCACCTTCCCTCCCTCTTCTCCACCCATTCCCCTCCCCAGTCCACTGATAGGGAAGAACCTCCTCCCCTTCCATCTGACCCTAGTCTATCAGGTCTCATCAGGAATGGCTGCATTGTCTTCCTCTGAAGCCTGGTACGGCTGCATTTTCCTCAGGGGGAGGTGATCAAAGAGCCAACCACTGATATTCATGTCATGTAATGGGAAAGTCCCTGTTCCCATTACTAGGGTACCCATTTGGAGACTGGGCTGCTATAGGCTACATCTCTGCAGGGGTTCTTGGTAATCTCCGTGCATGGTCCTTGGTTGGAGTATCAGTCTCAGAAAAGACCCTTGAGCCCATATTTCTTGGTTCTGTTGATCTCCTTGTGGAGCTCCTGTCCCCTTCAGGTCTTTCTATCTCCCCCTTCTTTCATAAGATTCCTTGCAGCTTTATTTGTAATAGCCAGAAGCTGGAAACAACCCAGATGCCCCTCAACTGAAGAATGGATGCAGAAATTGTGGTATATCTACACAATGGAATGTTACACAGCAATGAAAAACTAAGGAAATAATGAAATTTGCAGGTAAATGGTGGGAACTGGAAAAGATCATCCTGAGTGAGCTGTCCCAGAAGCAGAAAGACACACATGGTATAAACTCACTCATATAGACATATAAGATAGGATAAACCTACTAAAATCTGTACACGTAAAGAAACTAATCAAGAGAGAAGACCCTGACTAAAATGCTCAAACCCCATCCCAAAAAGCAAAGAGGATGGACATAAAAAGAAGATGAAAACAGGAAACAAGCTAGGAACCTGCCACAGAGGGCCTCTGAAAGGCTCTTCCCTGCATACTATCAAAGCAGATACTGAGACTTATGGCCAACTGTTGGGCAGAGTGCCCAACAGAATCTTATGTAAGAAGTGGGAAATAGTAAGAACTGGAGAAGACAGGAACTCCACAAGGAGAGCAACAGAACCAGAAAATTTGAACACAGGGTCTTCCCAGAGACTCATACACCAACCAAGTACTATACATGGAGATAACCTAGAACCCCTGCACAGATGTAGTCCATGGCAGTTTAGTGTCCAAGTGGGTTACATAGTAATGGGAAGAGAGACTGCCTCTGACATAATCTGATTGGCCTGCTCTTTGATCACCTCCCCCTGATCACAGAAGATGACAATGCAGCCACTCCTGATGAGATCTGATAGACTAAGATCAGAAGGAAGGAGAGGAGGACCTCCTCTATCAGTTGGCTTGGGGAGGGGCATGTGTGAAGAAGGGGGGGAGGGTGGTATTGGGAGGGAAGGAGAGAGTGGCTTATGGGGGGATACAAAGTGAATAGAGTGTAATTAATAAAAGTTAAAAAAAAAAAAGATTCCTTACACTCTGCCCAAAGTTTGATTCTGATTATCTGCTTTGCTACTCTGCAGGGTAGTCTTTCAGAGGACCTCTGTGATTGGCTCCTGTCCTGTTCCCTGTTTTCACACTGTTCAGATGTCCATCCTGTTTGGCATTCTGAGTAAGGATTTATCATCTTACCCAGGGTCCTCCTTGATTAGCTTCTTTAGGTGTACAGATATTAGTATGTTTCTCCTATCTTATAGGTCTAATGTCCACTATAAGTGAGCATATAAACCATGTGTGTCTTTCTGCTTCTGGAATACCTCATTCTGGATGATCTTTCCTAGGTCTCACCATTTGCCTGCAAATTTCATGATTTCCTTGTTTTTAATTGCTGAGTAGTATTCCATTGTATAAATGTACCACAATTTGTGTATCCATTCCTCAACGGAGGGACACCTGGGTTGTTTCCAGCTCCTGACTATTACGAATAAAGCTGCTATGAACATGGATGAGCATATGTCTTTGTTTTATACTTGAGCATCCTTTGGATATATGCCTAGGAGTCGTATAGCTGCATCTTGGGGTATCACTATTCCTAATTGTCTGAGAAAGCACCTGATTTATTTCCAAAGTGATTGTAAAAGTTTACATTCCCACCAGCAATGGAGTAGGGTTCCCTTTTTTGCACATTCTCTCCAGCATGTGTTGTCACTTGAGTTTTTGTTCCTAGCCATTCTGATGTGTGTAAGGAGAAATCTCAGGGTAATTTTGATTTCCCTTTCCCTGATAGCTAAGGATGTTGAACATTTCTTTATTTTTTTCTTCCATTTGATAGTCTTCTATTGAGAATTCTGATTATCTTTGTACCCCATTTTTAATTAGATTTCTTGATTTGTTGCTTTTTAACTTCTTTAGTTCTGTATATTCCTAGATATTAACCCTCTGTCATATATAGGGTTGGAGAAGATCCTTTCCCAGTCTGTAGGCTGTCGTTTTTTTCTGACAACAGTGTCCTTTGCTTTACAGAACCTTTTAATTTTCATGAGGTCCCATATATTGACTGTTGATTTAGAGCCTGTGCTGTTGGTTTTGAACTTTTGACCTTCCAAAGATATGATGGTACTTCTCTGAACTTTTGAGTTCTTCTACCAATGCTTTTAAAATGAACCTCTTTTTCAGTGTCTTTTCTATTTAACTGCATAATCTAATAATATTCTATGATGGGAGTTATTGGACAGCTTAATAAAGATTTAAAGTTGACATATTCTATAATAATTAGTAACAGTTAACCATGTTTAACCAGTTTTCTATTTTTACCCAGTAAGGAAATAGAACTTCCAGTATTTGTGAACCCTAAAAGCATTTGATTTTTCCATTAATGGTTTTCATTACGGTGTTTGTATCTTATTTGAGTTTGGAAAAAAAACTAGTTTTCATTAACATATTTGTTGTCCTACCAGCTCTGAATTATGAAGTATCTTTTCATATCTTGTTAAAATGCTTTTTTTGGTTGGAATATCAATACAGCAAGCTCCCATTTAACATTTTTTCTCCACTGCTGTCCTGTATGCCGGTCTTATCTTTTACTGTAGAGTTACACAGCTCAATCACTCTTGTAAAGACCTCATGTTCAGGAATAATTGAGCAACATGTAATGGACTCCACAGATTTTTGTTTGGTTGCATTTTAATGGGGTGCGTTGTTCTTTGTTTTTTGTTTTGTGTGTGTGTTTGGTAGCATTTTTCTTGGTTTTGTGTGTTTTGTTATAGTGTTTTTTTGTGAAAGAACTTAAAGTTGGAAGGGTAGAGAGAGGAGGGTATGTAAGGACTTAGAGGAAAAAAGCATGATCAAAAGATTTAAATTGAAAATAATTTTAAATAATAAAAATATAAAAACATAAACCCTGATTTGTCATTATACCCCAATTATTATAACTAATTTTTATACTGCATTTTTATTCAGATAGTATAATGTTTCATTCTAAACTTCTTTATTGAACTGTCTGCTTAAAGTCTTTTGTACTAAGTAGAGTTTTATGCAGTAGCCATGCTGCTTCTATCTAAAAAACAAATGTCTTCTAGAATTTTGACAGTAAGAACACAGAAAGGGAAGAATAACTATAATCACAATTTATTGCTTGTTTGTATGAATAAAACTGCTGAAAAAGAATTAAACTGAGGTATAGATGCCATTCATCTACAACCTATATAAGTGCAAGTTTATGATAGTGTAGCAGAATCCATTATCTGAAAATGATGAAATTGCACAAACCATTTAAAAATTTGCTGTTTCAGTTGCACAATAATTTTTTTTGCAGTTGCACAATAAATCTTATACAGGTTTATAATGTTCTCTGAAATTATATGGACAAAAAAGTGAATATTCTTGTTTGTCATTCAGCACTTTTTGTGCATTTAAAAAGGTAGATTCCCTGGAGAGGACAGGGTCTCCACAAGGAGAGCAACAGAACAAGAAAATTTGAACACAGGGAACTTCCCAGAGACTCATACTCCAACCAAAGACTATTCATGGAGATAACCTAGAACCCCTGCACAGATGTAGCCCAGGGCAGTTCAGTGTCCAAGTGGGTTCCATGGTAATGGGAAGAGAGGGACTGCCTCTGACATAATCTGATTGGCCTGCTCTTTGATCACCTCCCCCTGAGGGGGGAGCAGCCTTACCAGGCCACAGTAGAGGACAATGCAGCCACTTTTGATGTGAACTGATAGACTAAGATCAGAAAGGAGAGGAGAACCTCCCCTATCAGTGGACTTGGGGAGTGGCATGCATGCAGAAAGGGGAGAGAGGGTGGGATTGGGAGGGGAGGAGGGTGGGGCTTATGGGGGGATACAAAATGAATAAAGTGTAATTAATAAAATAAAAAAAGAAGTAAAAAAAAGGTAGATTCATTTTGGACTAAGAAAAACAGCTGTACTCAGAATTGAATTACATGAAATGCAGCAGATCATAAGATAAAATATAAAATGTTGCTAAATAAATTCTATTAAAATATCGGATAATAAACAGTTTATGTGTTAAATATTTCAAAAAAATTTAAAGTATATTGGGAACTCAGAAACAGTTCCTATAGAAAATTGATATTTTAAATATATTGACAATTTCTGCTCTTAATAACCTGAGATAACAGGTATTTAATAGTCATCAAATAATGACATTACAGAAGTCAGATTGTACAGAGCTGTGTGTTTGGAGATTCTCTATTAAAACATTCATACAATCCATAAAATCCTTTCACCTCCTCACTACAGTCTGGAGAAGTTACAGAGGCAGGTTATTAAACTAAGATATTTCATAGGAATAAAAGCTATATCTTGTTATAGATTTCTTATATTTGTGAAGGTTTATCTATTTACAAACCTGTTATTTCCACAAGAATACTACTTTCAAGATACATTATAGATTGCATAGACTCCCATTTTCCACATAATTTCACATTTTGAAAACTGCTAATTCTGTGTCACAAACAATGCAACCCAAATACAGCTGCCTCAATCATTAAATAACAATGTTTTCTCTTGAGCTACAAACTGCATATTGATAGAGAAAACAACAGAAGCTCCATGTGTAGGACAGCTGCAATTTTCAAGCAGTCACGACAATAACTAACCAGGATATTTCCTTTGTTTCCTCGTAAACCATTACCTTCCATATAAAGGTTATAATTTGTTGTTGTTCATACTTTCCTATTTTTCTATTTTGTTCAATAGTTTTTTTCTCCAATACTTCTTTTTTATTAGAGTTAGTTAGTAAATGATATAATAATGCAAACTGAGGTGAGAGATGAAAGAATGTTTGATAGAAATATGCGAATGTTTTAATAAAGCATCTCCAAAAACACAACTCTGCAAAATCTGACTGCTGTAATGTCATTATTCAATGACTAAGTTAAAATTAAACAATAATGAACAGTCCCAGGTGGTTCATTTTACGGTAAAAAAAAAAAAAGACGGAAGGGGGGCAAGATGGCGGCGCTGGGAGGACTCTCATTCTGAGCAGCAGCACAGCAGGATCAGCACAATGAACAGCAATCAGAACTCTCGGCCATAAAACACAGTCATTGTGTTTCCCAGGTGAGAGGATACCCCACGGTGGGGGATTCAATCAGCTTTTAACTCACTCGGCTAAACCGCGGAAGAGATCCCGGTTCCGCCAGACGCTTGGCTGCCGGCCGCCAGCCCCAGCCCCAGCCCCAGCCCCAGCCCCAGCCCAGAGCCACAAGCCAGTGTCTCTGGTCCCGGTCCCAGACTGAACCTTGGGCACCACACTATCAGAGACTGGAATTTTCAGTCGAGAGATAACCCCAGGGTACAGGAAACGATTGGGACCGGCCTTAGGTCACCCAGACATCCCCTGGAAAAGACTCGGGCGGGTTCCACGGGCACCCCAGGAGCCAGCCCGGAGCCAGAGCCGGGGACCCAGGTTCCGGCACAGAGCCCTGCCTGCCTGCGCGCCTGATTCGCCGCCAGAGATAGAAACGGCGGGTCTGATCTCAGAGCACTCAGCTCACCCCCAACCTGAAAAGGTCCCCGGAAAATTACCCAGCTTAGGGAGCCACTCAGACTCCCAAAAGCCACAAAGGCAGACACAGGCAGTTTCTGCGCACCAGACAGCTGGCAGAGACTGAGCCGCCATCACACAGCTGTGCTCCAGGCACAGGCAAATTTCTGTGGCCAGCCAGCTGGCGGACACTGAGCAGTGTGCACCAGGGCAAAAAAAGACACTAGGAGTCGGTGTCTCCAGAGAATCCACGGGGAAGGAAGGAAACTGTACTGATCTAAATCACCCAATCCTTCCCTAGAAAAAGTCTAGCAGTCTAGTGGGGCCGAGGCGCCAGCACTCAGCTGTGCTCCAGACACAAGCACAAACAGTTGAGGCGCGCCTGATGTCCAACTGGGTCACAGCAGCTGATCATTAAATTTGCAACAAGAAACCCAGAAACAGGGCAGCTGCCCCCAGGACTTCCCTGGGTAAGAGGAGAACCCTCTTGACTAACAAAGACCACAGTTACCACTCAGGTCTATATCCCTGAGGTGAGCAACTCCGGAAAAAACACCAGCCATCCAGGGACTATACCCAAAAAGCTGAGAAGACATCCTTCAGGAAAATCCAGCTTTCTGCAAAGGGGATTCTCTCCACCACAGGATCCCCAGGAACCACCAGAAAATAACCCCAAACTCCTAAGATAACACAATGGGTAGAGGCCAGCGTAAAAGCTCAAGCAACAAAAGACAGAGCAATATGGCATCTCCAGAACCCAGTTACCCAGGGGCAAGTAGCCCTGGACACCCCACCATAACTGAAATCCAAGAAGATGACCTAACAAGTATGCTCATGAAGATGATAACAGAGGAAACAAATAAGATTCGTAAAGACATAGAGGAAGATAAACTCAAACAGAATATTGCCATCCGTAAAGAAATAGAGGAAGCTGCAGCCAAACAGTTTATGGCCTTTAGAAAGGAAATGCTTAAAACACTGAATGAAATGAAAGAAACAGAGTTGAAGGAACTAAAAGAAAAACAGGAAAGTACAATCAGACAGGTGAAGGAAGTAAACAAAACAACTCAAGACCTGAAGATAGAATTGGAAAAATTAAAGAAAACACAAATGGAAGAAATAATGGAAAGGAAGAATCTAGGGAAGAAAACAGGAACTACAGAGGTAAGCATAACCAACAGACTGCAAGAGATGGAAGAAAGAATCTCAGGTGTAGAAGATACAATGGAAGAAATCGATGTATCTGTCAAAGAAAATGTTAAATCTGAAAAATTCCTGACACAGACCGTCCAAGAAATGCAAGACAATATGAAAAGACAAAACCTAAGAATAATAGGTATAGAGGAAAAAGAAGACTCCCTTCTCCAAGGCCCAGAAAATATTTTCAACAAAATCATTGAAGAAAATTTCCCCAAGCTAAAGGAGAGGCCAATTAGAATACATGAGGCCTACAGAACACCCAGCAAATTTGACCAGAAAAGAAAATCCTCCCGCCACATAATAATCAAAACAGTAAGTATACAGAACAAAGAAAAAATACTAAAAGCTGCAAGGGAAAAAGGCCAAGTAACATATAATGGCAAACCCATTAGAATCACACCTGACTTTTCAACAGAGACTATGAAAGCCAGAAGGGCCTGGACAGATATCATGCAGACCCTAAGAGAACACAGATGTCAGCCCAGGCTACTATACCCAGCAAAACTCTCAGTCCTCATAGATGGAGAAAACAAGATATTCAATGACAAAAACAAATTTCAACAATACCTACAAACAAATCCAGCATTACAGAAGACACTGGAAGGGAGAATACAACCCAAGAAAGCTAGCTACATTCAAGAAAACACAGGAAATAAATAACCTCACTTCAGTAAAACAAAAAGCAACCAAGCACACAACCTGATGAGCACAGCCAACATCAAAATCAAGAGATCTAACAACCACTGGTCATTAATCTCTCTCAACATCAATGGACTCAACTCTCCAATAAAAAGACACAGATTAACAGAATGGATACGTAAACAAAACCCAGCAATCTGTTGCATACAAGAAACACACCTAAGACACAAAGATAGACATTACCTGAGGGTAAAGGGTTGGAAGACGACTTTCCAAGCAAACGGACCCAAGAAGCAAGCAGGAGTAGCCATTCTAATATCTGATAAAATAGACTTTCAACCAAAATTAATCAAAAGAGATGGGGAAGGACACTTCATACTCATCAAGGGAAAATTCCACCAGGAAGACATCACAATCCTGAACATCTATGCCCCAAATACAAGGGCACCCACATTTGTGAAAGAAACATTGATAAAATTTAAAGCACATATAGATCCCCACACATTAATAGTGGGAGACTTCAACACGCCACTCTCAACAAAGGACAGGTCAACCAAACAGAAATTAAACAAAGAAACAATGTCTCTGACAGAGGTCATGAATCAAATGGACCTAACAGACATTTACAGAACTTTACACCCAAACACAAAAGAATTTACCTTCTTCTCAGCACCTCATGGAACCTTCTCCAAAATAGACCACATAGTGGGTCACAAAGCGAGCCTCAACAGATACAAGAAGATTGAAATAATCCCATGTATCTTGTCTGATCACCATGGAATAAAGCTGGACCTCAACAATAACAGAAATAACAAAAAGCCTACACACACATGGAAACTGAACAACTTGTTACTAAATGACAGCTGGGTCAGGGAAGAAATAAAGAAAGAAATTAAAGTCTTTCTAGAAATCAATGAAAATGAAGACACAACATACCCGAACTTGTGGGACACAATGAAAGCAGTGCTAAGAGGAAAGTTCATAGCACTAAGTGCCTTCAAGAAGAAATTCGAGACAGCTCATTCAAGCACCCTAATGGCTCAACTAAAAACCCTAGAAAAAGAAGAAGCAGACACACCAAGAAGGAGTAGACGGCTGGAAATAATCAAACTCAGGGCTGAAATCAATCAATTGGAAACAAATAAAACAATTCAAAGAATCAATGAAACCAAGAGCTGGTTCTTTGAGAAAATCAACAAGATCGACAAACCCTTAGCCAGGCTAACTAAAAGGCAGAGAGACACCACCCAAATCAACAAAATCAGAAATGAAAAGGGGGATATAACTACAGACACTGAGGAAATCCAAACAATCATTAGGACTTACTTCAAAAGTCTATATGCCACAAAATTTGAAAATCTAAATGAAATGGACAATTTTCTTGATCGATTTGACTTACCAAAGCTGAACCAGGACCAGGTAAATCAACTAAATAGACCTATATCCCCCAAAGAAATAGAAGCGGTCATCAAAAGTCTCCCATCCAAAAAAAGCCCAGGACCAGATGGCTTCAGCGCAGAATTCTACCAGACCTTCAAAGAAGAGCTAACACCAATTCTCTTCAAACTATTCCACAAAATAGAAACAGAAGGAATATTACCAAATTCATTCTATGAAGCCACAGTCACCTTGGTACCTAAACCTCACAAAGACTCAACAAAGAAAGAGAATTTCCGGCCAATCTCCCTTATGAACATTGATGCAAAAATACTTAATAAAATACTTGCAAACCGAATCCAAGAACACATCAAAGATATTATCCACTATGACCAAGTAGGCTTCATCCCAGGTATGCAGGGGTGGTTCAATATACGGAAATCCATCAATGTGATCCACCATATTAACAAACTGAAAGAAAAAAACCACATGATAATCTCCCTAGATGCTGAAAAAGCCTTTGACAAAATCCAACATCCATTCATGTTCAAAGTATTGGAGAGATCAGGGATACAAGGCACATATCTAAACATAGTAAAGGCGATATACAGCAAGCCTATAGCCAACATCAAACTGAATGGAGAGAAACTTAAAGCAATCCCACTGAAATCAGGGACAAGACAAGGCTGCCCACTCTCTCCATATCTCTTCAACATAGTGTTGGAAGTCCTTGCTAGAGCAATAAGACAGTTGAAGGAGATCAAGGGGATACAAATTGGAAAGGAAGAAGTCAAATTATCACTATTTGCAGATGATATGATAGTATACGTGAGTGACCCCAAAAACTCTACCAGGGAACTCCTACAGCTGATAAACACCTTCAGCAAAGTGGCAGGATACAAAATTAACTCAAAAAAATCAGTAGCCCTCCTGTATACAAAAGACAAAAGGGCTGAGAAAGAAATTAAGGAAACAACACCCTTCACAATAGCCACAAATGACATAAGGTACCTCGGAGTAACCCTAACCAAGGAAGTCAAAGACTTGTATGAAAAAAATTTCAAATCTCTGAAGAAAGAATTAGAAGAAGATATGAGAAGATGGAAAGATCTCCCATGCTCATGGCTTGGTAGGATTAACATAGTAAAAATGGCCATCTTACCAAAAGCAATCTACAGATTCAATGCAATGCCCATCAAATTACCAACACAATTCTTTACAGACCTGGAAAGGAAAATTCTCAACTTCATATGGAATAACAAGAAACCCAGAATTGCTAAAACAATCCTCTACAATAAAAGATCTTCTGGAGGTATCTCCATCCCTGATCTTAAGTTGTACTATAGAGCAACAATTTTAAAAACTGCATGGTACTGGCATAGAAACAGAATGGTGGATCAATGGAACCGAACAGAGGACCCAGAAATAAACCCACACACTTATGGACACCTGATCTTTGACAAAGACGCCAAAACCATACAATGGAAAAAAGATAGCATCTTCAACAAATGGTGCTGGTCTAACTGGATGTCTACATGTAGAAAAATGAAAATAGATCCATACTTGTCACCCTGCACAAAACTGAAGTCGAAGTGGATCAAAGACCTCAACATAAAACCAGACACATTAAATCGGCTTGAAAAAAAAGTGGGAAATACCCTAGAACTCATTGGTACAGGGGGAAACTTCCTGAACAGAACACCAACAGCACAGGCTCTAAGAGCAACAACCAATAAATGGGACCTCATGAAACTGAAAAGCTTCTGTAAAGCAAAGGACACCGTCATCAAAACAAAGCGACCACCTACAGATTGGGAAAGAATCTTCACCAACCCTTTATCTGACAGAGGACTCATATCCAGTATATATAAAGAACTAAAGAAGCTGAAAAGCAGCAAACCAAGTAATCCACTTAAAAAATGGGCAACAGAGCTAAACAGAGAATTCTCTGTAGAGGAATACCGAATGGCCGAGAAGCACTTAAAGAAATGCTCAACCTCATTAGCCATTAGGGAAATGCAAATCAAAACAACCCTGAGATTTCACCTTACACCCATGAGAATGGCCAAGATCAAAAACTCAAGTGACAACACATGCTGGAGAGGTTGTGGAGAAAGGGGAACCCTTCTCCACTGCTGGTGGGAATGTAAACTTGTACAACCACTCTGGAAATCAATCTGGCGCTTTCTCAGACAACTAGGAATAGCGCTTCCTCAAGATCCAGCCATACCACTACTGGGCATATATCCAAAAGAGGCTCAAGTACACAAAAAGGACATTTGCTCAACCATGTTTGTAGCAGCTTTATTTGTAATAGCCAGAAGCTGGAAACAACCCAGATGCCCCTCAATTGAAGAATGGATGCAGAAATTGTGGTACATCTACACAATGGAATATTACTCAGCAATGAAAAATAAGGAAATCATGAAATTTGCAGGTAAATGGTGGGATCTGGAAAGGATCATCCTGAGTGAGTTGTCTCAGAAGCAAAAAGACACACATGGTATATACTCACTCATATAGACATACAACATAGGACAAACCCACTAAAACCTGTGCATCTAAAGAAACTAAGCAAGAGAGAGGACCCTAACTAAAACGTCCAATCCCCATCCAGAAAGGCAAAGAGGATGGACATCAGAAGAAGAAGAAAACAGGAAACAACCTAGGAACCTACCACAGAGGGCCTCTGAAAGCCTCTGCCCTTCAGACTATCAAAGCAGATGCTGAGCCTGATGGGCAACTGTTGGGCAGAGTGAGCGGAATTTTAGGTAAGAACTGGGAAATAGTAAGAGCTGGAGAGGACAGGGTCTCCACAAGGAGAGCAACAGAACAAGAAAATTTGAACATAGGGAACTTCCCAGAGACTCATACTCCAACCAAGGACTATTCATGGAGATAACCTAGAACCCCTGCACAGATGTAGCCCAGGGCAGTTCAGAATCCAATTGGGTTACATAGTAATGTGAAGAGGGACTGCCTCTGACATACTCTGATTGGCCTGCTCTTTGATCACCTCCCTCTGGGGGGGGGGGGAGCAGCCTTACCAGGCCACAGTAGAGGACAATACAGCCACTTTTGATGTGAACTGACAGACTAAGATCAGAAAGGAGAGGAGAACCTCCCCTATTAGTGGACTTGGGGAGTGGCATGCAAGCAGAGGGAGGAGGGAGGGTGGGATTGGGATTGGAGGAGGGGGGGCTTATGGGGGGATGCAGAATGAATAAAGTGTAATTGATGAAAAATTTAAGAAAAAAGGGAAAAAAATAATTTAAGAACCTTAAATGACTTTCAAAATTGGAGGAAAACATGGAGTTAGTCAATTGGCATGGAGCACGTCTCGCCCCTGGGGGCAATGGTCTCCTGAACCTACTCAGACCTCGGACACCACCACTGCTAGTTCTAGAACTGATGCAGGATGTTCCAACGAGGGGTTAAGGCTTCTCATAATATTTCCTATAAGCCCACACCTGTTTGTCTATATCCCCCATTTTTATTCATTATTAGCCAGATAGAGCCAAGTAATTGTGGTAATGATACTTGCTTTTTTGCCTAATGCTGGAATGCTAGTAAAGTTAGGTATGCCCTGGTTACTCGCATGCCTCACTGGGTGCCTATGCCCATTGATGCCCCTCACGCTATGACTCTCTTCAGACAGAAAAGGGATCTTGGAACTACAGCCACCATTGTTACTACCATCTCATTGACGGCTGTTGGAGCTACCACCAGGGCATTAGCCATGAGTCATACTGGGCAGACGGCTCAGACCCTGAATAATCATTTAGCCAATGTAGCTCATTCCTTAGTTGTACATAAAGGAATTAATGCTCAACTAAAAGGAAGCTTGATGGTGTTCAATCAGATTTGACCTCTTACAGGAGCAAATTGATACCCTATGGCAAATCGCTCAACCTGGCTGTCAATGAAAGTATGCTGGACTTTGTGTCACTAGCATACAACATGAGAATTTCTCCTGCGCTGCAAATCTGTCTAAACAATTGTTGAGCTATATTTTAGGTAATTGGACTGGAGAATTCGATACTACGATGGAGCAGCTGAGAGTGGCCATTGTCACAGTAAATTCTACCGGAGTGGACGCAGGACTAGCCACAGGATTATCAACATGGATTGCTGCAGCCATGAATCATCTGAAGGAATGGGTGGGCATGGGAGTGTTAACAGGCCTTCTGGTGTTGGTCTCCTTGGTTTGCCTGTGGTATATATGCAAGATTAGAGTCTCACAACAGTGTGATGCAGCCATGATCATTCAGGCCTTTACAGCCATTGAAGCAGGACATTCTCCCCAAGCATGGTTGGATACCATAAAAAGCTAAAATGATACGCTCAGGATGCGAGGCTAAGCACTGCACTCAGGGTCAGCCGCTTTGGACCCAGAGAAGAGCATGTCTGATTGCATGCGGGTTGATGCCCCAGGTCCCGCCTCTGAGAAAAAGGTATCGGACGGGTCTGATGCTCTTTGGGTGGATGACACCTAAATGAACATCTGTACAAAGTCCCAATTTATTTCTACTATCAGAGATCAGACCTCTACTCTTGCCTGATGCGTCTAAAACAAAAAGGGGGAACTGTAGAGAGCTGCGGAATGCTATGCCTTAAAGATGGAGCTGGTTTCTGCCTTCCACCTTCCCGATGGTGAGTGCTCTCTGTCACGAACAACTCCACATTTGGCTAAGGCTGAGGATCTGGCTTGCTTCTATGTATGTGGATCTATCTGCATTGCCCCCGTGGCACGCCTGGGTTGGCTACTCAGAGGCTATTTAAGCTGTGGGCTGGCTTTCCCCGGGGTCCGAGGATTGTTCAATGTTCCTGAATAAACTGCATTGAAAAAAAAAAAAAAAAAAAAAAAAAAGACATTTGCAGTATAACTCATGATTCGAGTCAATTTAAATCCCAATGAGTTATGTATGTGTCAAATGTTCTTTAGTACAATTTCCTGTTGATGTTATAGCAGTGCTTTATTGTTTTTATTCTCTCTAGCATATCAATTTAAACCCTTTAAAACTAGGAAAAAGCTCTTTTTAATTTAATGTTAAAAATTACATCACCTATTTGTTGAGTAGAAAATGATATCTTCACCCCTGAAAGAAAAAAAAAATTATAGTGAAGTTAAGAGACCTTGAATAAAATTGAATTACATGACCCAAGATGGACAGAACTAAATTATTAAGAATGAAACTATTTTTAATGAAGCAAGTTAACTTTATTCAAAGAAAAGCAATGGAACAATTCTGATACAATGTCAAGAGTAACATCAGGACAATGAGGTTTTATGGGATTTAATTACTTAGAACTTTCTAAGGACTTAAAAGAACATTTTATAAGTATGAGAACAAAATTATATTCACACAATTATTTTCATAATATTAGTTTTATACTTCATGAATTAACATATTATAGAAGCTGCAGTTTGAATGTGGTCCACATTTATTATCTCTCATAATAAAATTTCGAATATTAAAATAATTGTAGAATTAGAAATATTTATAAAGCCATCCATGCTCTTACTGTTTTAAACAAAAATAGAATTGATCATCTAAACTTGTAGACTTTAGAATCCCAGCTCGGTGGTCTATCTTTACCTAAAATCTACTTATTCTTTTTGGCTATCCTAAACACATCTTATGTCCTTAGATCCAGCTTCTTTAAATGGACCTAGATATTTGGGCTATATCTCTAATTCATAAGCTTTCATTGTCCTTTGAACTTTCATGTTTTGCTGTTCTCTGTTAATAGATTCATTGAAAGATCTTGCCTCAAGAGACAAGCTGGTCAATGACTGAGGAAGACCCACAGGAACAAAAGCACAAATTATGGACTCTGTATGTACACACACACACACACACACACACACACACACACACAAATCTCCAGTTTCCCATGACACTGTCCATTAGAGCACTCATCGCTGGGAAATATTTTGACACATAAAAAATGTAGTGTATATTAATAAAAGGTATGAATGGTGGTTTGAACTAGAATGACCTTGATAGATTAATATTTTGAATACTTCATCCCAGATTCTGGAACATGTGGGAAGGATTAGAAGGTATGGCCATGTTGGAGTAGGTATGTCACTTTCATCAAGCTTTGTTACACATGTATTCAGTAAGCTCTCTTCATGCATGAACCATGCAATGTGTACTCTCAGCCTTTCCAACTGGCATGCCTTCCCTCACTCACAATGTGCAATTCAAAGTCCTAAATGATTTTAGATATTGTTACCTTGTTAATACTGTCTTACCATAGTAATAGAAAAGTGATTTCTGGTTACCATGAGTGGCGTATTGCAATAATACGTTTCATCATGATACTTTTGGGGGAATGTAAAAGAGCTTGGGATTTGGGGGTAGAAGGGCATAACAACACTGTTAAGGGGGCTCAAAGTGCTGCCTTAGATGGAACTTTGGATACAGAAGCGTTAAGAGCAATGGGATTTGGAAATTCAGTTCAAGTTGGTTCAATTGGTTGTAATATTAGAAAATGGCTTATTAGTCGTTCTCTTAATGTTTTGACAGTATGTGACTATTTTGGTCTCTTATTCTGAGGCTAGATTTAAGTGATGAGCCAATTCCCTTGAATTAAGAATTTGCAAATAATATCGAATCTGTATCATGCTATCAGTAATCACCATCAGATGAGTGTACAATGAAAAAGAGCAAAAAAAGCGGAAACACCAAATGTATCCTCTGAAAAGAATGAGAACACAGGGGATTTAAAGTAGTCAAAACCCTTAATGACATACTGTTATATTCACAAACGTGAGCATAATTCAACCTGTATTAGAGAAACTTCTGTATTCAGTAGATGATAATTAGCAGGAAAATATCAAATTTAGCTTAGTCAAAAGACAATTGATAAATTGTCTTTTAGGATTTTTAGATAGAATTTGATTTATAGAAAACTGAATGACACCCAATTACAGATAAGAAATGAACAGTCTTAAGCTCACTTTCATATAACTGACTTTAAATTATTTCCACTATTCCATTGCTGGTGGGATTTATGCCCCTAATTCTAAATTTAAAAGTAATTAAAACTGTTATCCACATTCAGTATATTATATTCTATGAGGTGTAATATAAACTATGTTACATTCAAATTCAAGAGAAGAACAAAAGCAAGAAGTTAGTTAATCCTTAAAGATCCTTGAGGGGCTAATCTCAAAAGCTAAAATATTTACACATTTTAATAAAACACTCAACTCCAAGCATTTCCTGTTTTATAAATACTTTTCAGTCACTTAGGAACATTCTTTTAGAGTTGTAGGCACCTGAAGCTTTTACAAACATCCAAGTGAATAGGTAACAGGAAAAGAAGAATAGAAATCATATATATATATATATATATATATATATATATTATACATAATCATATATATTATAATATAGAAATGAACATATAATCTAGTATGCAAATACACAATATAAGAAATTAATATAATCATATTATATATATTGTATACATATACATATATGCATACACAGACACACATATTGGCAGTCCTACTTACTTGAAAATTAACAGATAGAAGGCTCTATCAGGTAAGTCTTTTCAATATTATTGTAATTTCTAATGGATGATTAGTTCATTTACACTACTGCCATAATACTTTAGACTAGAGAACAGTTTTCTGAGTCATAGTGACTGGTAGGTATAAGATCAAGATGCCAATAGTGATTAGTAAATGTCCATGTCATTGACTTCATTTTCTGTACTATTGAGGCTGTCAAATGGCAGGACAGACAGAACCAGATTTCCCCTACAAATGCATTGATTACATACAGATTTCCTCCAGAGGCTTTAACCTCTTTCTCATTCTTTTTTAAACTTTTGAGATTAGAATATAGTGACAATGTCTCTCCCTTCTATTTCCTCTACCAAATCCTTCTGTATACCCCTCTCTGCCCTCCTTCAAATTCATGGCCTTTCCCCCTATTTGTGATCAAACATATGCGTATATGCATAGTCATGTGTGTTTCTAAATATGACTTGTTCACTCTATAAACTGTTACTTGCATATTTTCAAGACTGATGTTGTTCGCTCTATGAACACAACTGGTTGATGCTCTTCCCTAGGAAAAACCACCTCTCCAGACTGACCTTTTGCCAGTTGCCTACTGTGTTTGTGTAGGGGTGAGGCCTCATGATATTTCCTCCATCCAGGCTGGCATGCTCATTACTGTCTTCCTTGTTCAGCTCATGTTAGGAAGTCATGCTGATGAGTTTTACCAGTTTAACTTCTTGAATAATAACTTGCTTTGAAAACACAGTTGAATTTTGTTTGTTTTCTCAAAAATAGCTTCAACTTGAAACAACTATAATAAACACTGTCCTTTTTTTTTTTTTTTTTTTTTTTTTCCAATGCAGTTTATTCAGGAACATTGAACAATCCTCGGACCCCGGGGAAAGCCAGCCCACAGCTTAAATAGCCTCTGGGTAGCCAACCCAGGCGTGCCACGGGGGCAATGCAGATAGGTCCACATACATGGAAGCAAGCCAGATCCTCGGCCTTAGCCAAATGTGGAGTTGTTCGTGACAGAGAGCACTCACCATCGGGAAGGTGGAAGGCAGAAACCAGCTCCATCTTTAAGGCATAGCATTCCGCAGCTCTCTACAGTTCCCCCTTTTTGTTTTAGACGCATCAGGCAAGAGTAGAGGTCTGATCCCTGATATTAGAAATAAATTGGGACTTTGTACAGATGTTCATTTAGGTGTCATCCACCCAAAGAGCATCAGACCGTCCGATACCTTTTTCTCAGAGGCGGGACCTGGGGCATACCGGAGTGGACGCAGGACTAGCCACAGGATTATCAACATGGATTGCTGCAGCCATGAATCATCTGAAGGAATGGGCGGGCATGGGAGGGTTAGCAGGCCTTCTGGTGTTGGTCTCCTTGGTTTGCCTGTGGTATATATGCAAGATTAGAGTCTCACAACAGTGTGATGCAGCCATGATCATTCAGGCCTTTACAGCCATTGAAGCAGGACATTCTCCCCAAGCATGGTTGGATACCATAAAAAGCTAAAATGATACGCTCAGGATGCGAGGCTAAGCACTGCACTCAGGGTCAGCCGCTTTGGACCCAGAGAAGAGCATGTCTGATTGCACTGTCCTTAAAGGTATCTTTATTTGAGTGACAGATATCCTTGAAGCTCAGAACTATTTACGTTACATGTCATAAGGTTATTAAAATTGAACTTAATTTCTAATGTGACCTTGTACTTAATACATAATATATAATTAGCTAGAACATCTGAAATTCTGTGAAAATGTCATGACTGCATATTGTCTTTATAAAAGCATGTAATCTCTGAGAAATCCACTGTTTATCTGTTTATTATCTATTTATCTATGTATGTATCATCTATCTATCTACAGACCTTTCTATCTACCTCTAGTCTGTTTGACAGAAAAGAGTATAAATTAGGTTTTTCATATGTATTAGTATGTATCTTGAATGTGGTAATGGTGACCAAGTCCCCTAGTATAAAAAAGTGTCTTAAATGTTCATGTGTTATAATCTTGGTGCTCATGATGGAATTGTTGCGATGTGTTGAAACATCTAAAGATATACAATCTCGTGGGTATGCTAAGTGTTACATCAAATGATACTGTTAGAGTGTGATACCTCTTCATCATCTACTTCTTGGCTTTAAGAATTATCACTATTGTCATCTATCGATGCTCCCAGAAACATAATAGCAATTGATAGTCCCAATCATTGATGAAGGTTTCATAAACAAAGAGCCAATAGAGCTTATATCTTAATAAGATAAATACTTAAAGAATTTCTTTGCAGGGATAGTAAATTGAATAATATTATATGTCTAATAAACATACCAATACATTTCCTATTTGAAGCAAAATATCAATGTATTAGAACAATTACAAATTGAGAGCAAAAAATTTCAAGAGAAACATATGTGGTAAAAGTTTTGACAGTTGTAAGATAAGAGGATGAAAATTTTTTTTACTTATTATGAAAGTCTTTTATTTTGGCTGAAGGATTATATAACTGTAATTTTGTACCTTCAGAATGAAACATCCATAATAGTTAATGAGGTAATTGGAGAAACTTAAATTATTATAATTGGTTTCCATTTTACCTATGCAAATAAATTACGAATGAATTAATCAGTTATATAATAAATACTGGTACAAAGCATCTCACATTTTAATCAGTATTAAAATTCAGTATTCTGAAAGTATGGTGTTACTTGAACACTAATGCCGAGAACTTGGTTTATGTTTAAAACTTTACTAGAAATAAATTAAACAGTTTCCACAGAATTCTGAAGCAAAAGAAAGATAATTCCCAGAACTCATTTGTTGTTTATCTACTCATTTATTTATCTGCAAATATTATAGTGGCAATATTCAAAACAGGCTTTTATTGTAGCAATGGTGAAACAGCCAAATAAATGGATAAGAATCTTGTCTTTTATGGATTGTCACATTGTATATATTTTCTTCTCTGGGGATAAGTATTATGGACATTTATTTATATATTTTATATAACTTAGAGAAATGTAGCAAACAGATCTCCAACTATAAATGTGAATCTTGAGATAAATAGATTGATGAGTACTGCTCTCACCAAGAGTTCATAACATTTCAAAAGTGTGTATGTGTGTGTTTGTATGTGTATGAGTGTCTGTGTGTGTCTCTGTATGAATATATGTGTGTTTAGTTGTACAAGTCTTCTTCATGAATACTAATTGCCAACTATTCTAGAAATCACTTCCTATATATATTTTATTTTCTATTTAATAGAAATGTCATTAATTCTGGAAGAATTAAGGAGCATATTATCTCTAGTAGAAACCTGTTTTGATTAGTAAAAAGATTTTCTGAGAGTCTGTAACTGTCTTTTCATTTCAAAGATTAGGTACCAATGGAAAATGAAGAAAGATCAGAGTGTTTCAAGATTTTATATGATACTTCCAGTGTCTTTTTTTGTTCTCATGATGTGGAGTCACTATAATACAGAACTTTGCAAAACAAGATTTTAAAACACAAAGTAAAGATAGGACACTTCATGGATGATTTTTTCCGGGAACTCTAAGCTGACATAATATTCAGGCAGCTAACAATGATTTCTTCAGTTTTTCTCAAAGGAACTTTCAGTGTTTAATACCTAACTGAATGTGTAGAAAGAGTTAATTTATTACTGATAGATGAAGAAAATCATAGTTCGTGAAAAACAATACAATCAACCAAATAAACTAAATTACCTATGAAAAATAAGATAATTCTAGGATTTAGCAATGACCTTAAGCAAACAAACAAACAAAAAACAAACAAACAAAAAAATACACTATCATAATACATACACAATAGCAAGAATACAAACAATTGGAAAGTCTCATTCTAGGAAAGTAAAGAATAGTGAAGCCCTTTGTACCTAGGAAGAAATAGAAAGAAGAAACACCAGCAAGATAGATGACTCTGATTATTACAATTTATTCACTTTGTATCCCAGCTGTAGCCACTCACTCATCCCCTCCCAGCACCACCTTCCCTCCCTCTTCTCCTCCCATGCCCCTCCCTTAGTCCACTGATAGGACTCTTCCCCTTTCATCTGACCCTAGCTTATCAGGGCTCATCAGGACTGGTTGAATTGTCTTCCTCTGTGGCATGTTACATCTGCACTCCCCCAAGCAATCAAAAAAATTAAATAAATTAAAATTAAAAATAAAAGAAAACAACAACAATAATAAAAGATAATTGTGAGTGGGGACAAAAATCATTCAGTCAAATGTCTTGTTTTCTGATAACTCCATTCTGGCAAGCAACTTCTACAGAATGTGAGGCAGATTATAAACAGCCACTTCTCTAAAATTCTTTAAAAATTGGAAAAATAAACAGCTTAGTTTGGCTAACCCCTGAAACTTCAGTTTCTCCACAGCACCCAGAAAGCATGTATTTCTCATCTCATAACATGCCTATGGGCATTTTTGTCTTCCATACTACAAAATACCCCTTATTCACTAGTGAGGATTTTATTAGTGAGTTTGCTAAGAAACCCTCAAAAATTTTAGGAAGATGTTTGAATTATAAGCAAAAAATACAAAGTCAGATTTTCTAAAAGACTATGGAATACTCTGCCTTAAACTGGGCACTTATCTCTAGCTTTCTTGTCAATGCTCTGGTGAAGGTGTTGCAGAGATTGTAGAAGCAGGAGGAAGTGGATGGATGCTGTGAAATAATGTCTTCTGCACATTGACAGCGCCATTGCACACATAAACTCAGCTGCTGTTAAAAAAGATTGTGTCAGCCAAAACTCAGCTTCCTTATCTGGCAAGTTGCTGGCTGCTGTGGAAATGAGAGTCAATTTTCTTTAAGGATGTGATTCCTGATACTTTTCCCAGAATCCAGTGGAGAAGCCTACACTCATGTGCTTTATGGAAGCTCTATGTGGACTCAGTGGGTTAAACATATGAGCTTACAGAAGTTGGAGGAAAAAGTGTTGGCAGGAATAGGGGAGATATTAGAGAAGATAAACAAGAAAAAAAAGATCAAAAATAAAATAATTATATATGAAAGTCTCAAACAATAAGGAGCTGGCCCCTGAAAGACTCTACCCATCAGGGTATGGAAGAGGATACTGAGACCCACAGCCAAACTTTGGGCAGAATGCCAAAATCCTAATGGAATAAGAAGAAGATAGAAATACCTGGAGGAGTCAGGATCTCCACAAGGAGACCAACAGAATCAAAATATCTGGATTCAGGGGGGCCTGTAGGGACTGATACTCCAACCAAGGACCATGCATGGAAAGGACCTAGACCCCTTGTTCTAAGGAAGCCCATTGGCTTCTCATTTTCCAAGTAGGTTCTTTAGTAAGGGTTACAGAGGCTGTCTTTGACATGAACTCAGTGGCAGGCTCTTTGATCAGCTCCCCCAGGGGGAGGGGGATTTGCAGCCTTGCCAGGCCACAGAGGAAGATGATGCAGCCAGGCTTGATGAGACCTGATAAGCTATGGTCAGATAGAAGGGGAGGAAGTCCTCCCCTATCAGTGGAATAGGGAAAGGGCATAAGGAGAGAAGAGGGAGGGTAGGTGGGACTAAGAGGTGATGAGGGAGGGGCTGCAGTAGAGATACAAAGTAAATAGATTATAATAAATAAATATATAAATAAAATTAAATTTAGAAAAAAAATCAGATTCTCTATAAGACAATTAGTATTCATAGATAAGTAACACAGAAACATGAATTACATAGCTTAAGTAAAAGTGACACCACAAACTACCTAAACAGAGCAAGATATATAATGCAAGAAATTAAAACAGAACACATTAAATTATGCATGACTTTCTAGAATGTAAGAATAAAGCTAGTTAAGCTTATGAAGACATACTTAGTATAAGTTTCTATTTGAAAACCACTAATGTAAGGGGCGGAGCCAAGATAGCGACTAGCCCGCACAGTTTCTGAGCTGTGGAAGAGCTGAACTCCTGAGTGGGTGAGTGGAAGAACTTCTGAAGGCAGGGAAATGACAGAGAGGCTTTCTTTTTTTTTAATTTTTTTTAAATTTTTTTTAATTTTATTTTTCTTTGTGTCTCAGCTGTATCCCACTCCCTCATTCCCTCCCCAACCCAACACTCCCTCCCTGGGCTCCTCCCTGCCCCTTTCCAAGTCCACTGGTCCTCCCCTTTCATTTGACCCTGTTTTATCAGGTATCTTCAGGGTTGGCTGCAAAGTCCTCCTCTGTGGCCTAACAGGACTGCTCCTCCCCTGGGGGGGGGGGGAGTCAAAGAGCATGCCCTTGAGATCCTGTTAGAAATAGTCCTTGTTCCCCTTACTTTAGAAAACTACTTGGTTACTGAGCTACCATGGGCTACATCCGAGCAGAAGTTCTAGGTTATATCCATAGATGGTCCTTGGTTGAGTGTCAGTCTCAGAAAAGACCCTGTCCCCTGAATATATTTGGTCCTTGTAGAGCTCCTATCCTTTCCATATCATACTAACTCCCTTTCTTTCATATGATTCCCTGCACTCTGCTGAGGGTTTGAGAGAGGCTTTCTAAATGTCAAGGAACATCGCAGGAGGTGAGAACTTTGGTCTCCGGTCACCTGTGGACTTGTTTGGGGAAGGAGAGAACCGATCCTGTGATCTCCCAGCACTCCCCTTTCTTGGACCTCCCTCCTCCTCAGCACAGCCGCCTCACTGAGATTCTCAGCTGAGAGCTCACAGCCAGGGGTCTGCAATGGCTAAGGCCGGAGCCCCTAGCCCCTTAGGGGCAGCTGAACCGGTCTCTGAGTCCCAGACCAGCAAAAACCATCATCCCAGGGTCTCAAGTCTGCTAGCTGCCATACTGGCTCCTCAGGGTCTCTCAACCACTGACTGAACTGCCCACCCAAGTCCCAGCCTTCAGCTGCAGCTGGACTTCCTAACCTGGAGGCTGCAGCAGCACTGAGCTGGCAGAGAACATAGGTCCTCCTGCAGATCAAGCAGGGCCAAACCAGAGAGCAGAGAGCCTGGATACCAAGAGCCCTGTCGATGTGACCTACTTGAGAGTGAGTGTGCCCTTGATTGTCTGCAGAGCCCCCTGCCCCCCGATCCAGGGTCCTTCTAAAATAGAAGCCAGGCATCAGACCCCTCTCACCCACATACCCACTGTGGGAAACAGAGAGTCATCTTGGACATTGAAGCCCCTGCTCCGTGGGTCCAACTGAAGAGTTAAGTCAGTTAATGCCGAAATTGCACAGCGACCATCACCAGTGCTTGCTAAATTTAGAGTGCATGCACAAGTAACCAAGTAGAAGCCTGCAAGGCAGAGCTCCTCCCACACAATCAAGTGTTCAACATTCTCTATCACTCTGTCTCTCGAGACACACTTCCAAGCACACTTACACACACAAAAACAAACAAACAAACAAACAAACAAACAAAAAAACACACATACATACACACACGTGAACATGTGAGCTTGTACCTTCTGTGCCCAGGTACTTTCCTCCCACAGGTAGAGATAATGCACCAACACACACACTGAGGCCACAGGACCACTCTCTGCTTCCTGAAGAACTCTGCAGACACCAGAGACAGACAGTACCAGAAATCCAGAAACAAACAGGGAAGGTTTCAGATAAGCCAATGGCCAGGGCTAGTCAAAAAACACATCCCACATAAACAAGCACATCCTGACTTCACCAGCAACCACCAAAATTGATGGATACTCCAATTCATCAGAAGCACAGGAAAATGATGTTAAAGCTATGCTTACCCAACTATTTGAGACTCATGAAAAGGAAACAAGCAATACTCTCAGAGCAATAGCCATGCAAATTCAGACAGTTAAAGAGAAAATGAACAAATCTGTCAAAGATTTGGCCAGTCATTTGGAGGCAAAGAAAGAGTAAATGGACAAAATTCTTAAAGAAACACAGGTAAATATGGCCAAACAAATAGAGGCACAAATAGAGATACAATTAGTAGAATAGAGAGAGGAAATGAACAAAAAAATAGAAACCATCATGGAGAGACAGGAATCCTCATTCAAACAGATGAAGGAAATGGGGCAAGGCATGAAAACAGAATTAGAAGCAATAAACAAAACACAAGCTGAGAAAATTCTTGAGCTGGAGAACTTGGAGAAAAGATCAGGAACCACAAAGGTAAGCATCATCAACAAAATACAAGAGATGAAAGAGAGAACCTCTGGTGCTGAAGATACACTCACAGAAGTTGATACTTTCTCAAAGAAAAAGTTAAATCAGAAAAGTCCCAAACACAAAATATCCAAGAAATCAAGGATGCCATGAAAAGAAAAGATGCAAGATTAGAGTCTCACAACAGCGTAATGCAGCCTTGACCATCCAGGCCTTTACAGCCATTGAAGCAGGACAGTCTCCCCAAGCATGGTTGGCTACCATAAAAAGCTAAAATGTTCCACTCAGGATGCGAGGCTAAGCACTGCACTCAGGGTCAGCCTCTTTGGACCCAGAGAAGAGCATGTCTGATTGCATGCAGGTTGATGCCCCAGGTCCTGCCTCTGAGAAAAAGGTATCAGATGGGTCTGATGCTCTTTGGGTGGATGACACCTAAATGAACATCAGTACAAAGTCCCAATTTATTTCTAATATCAGAGATCAGACCTCTACTCTTGCCTGATGCGTCTAAAACAAAAAGGGGGAACTGTAGAGAGCTACATAATGTCGCGCCTTAAAGATGGAGCTGGTTTCCACCTTCCACCTTCCCGATGGTGAGTGCTCTCTGTCACGAACAACTCCACATTTGGCTAAGGCTGAGGATCTGGCTTGGTTCCATGTATGTGGACCTATCTGCATTGCCCACGTGGCACGCCTGGGTTGGCTACCCAGAGGCTATTTAAGCTGTGGGCTGGCTTTCCCCAGGGTCAGATGATTGTTCAAGGTTCCTGAATAAACTGCATTGAAAAAAAATAATAAAATAAAAAGAAAAGAAAAAAAGAAAAGATGAAATCTAAGAATTATAGGAATTGATGAAAAAGAAGACTCCAGGCTCCAAGGCCCAGAAAATATTTTCAAGAAAATCATAGAAAAAAATTTTCCCAACTTAATGAAAGAGATGTCCATAAATATACAAGAGGCCTACAGAACACCAAGTAAACTAGACCAGAAAAGAAACACATCACGTCACATCATAGTCAAAACACTAAATCTACAGAACAAAGAAAAGATATTAAAAGCAGCAAGGGAAAAAGGCCAAGTAACATATGAAAGTTGACCTATCAGATTCACACCAGACTTCTCATCAGAAACTATAAAGCCAGAAGGGCCTGGGCAGGTGTCATGCAGAGTCTAAGGGACCACAAATGCCAACACAGACTACTATACCCTACAAAGCTTTCAATCAACATAGATGGAAAAAACAAAACATTCCAGGATGAAACTAAATTTATGCAATATCTACACAGCAAACAAGCCTTACAGAAGCTACTAGAAGAAAAACTCCAATCTAATAAAAACTTCACCCAAGAAAACATAGCATACAGATAATATCCCAACAAAAATTAAAAGAAAACAAGCAATGGAACACAGTAAGACCACCAACTCCAATATAAAAGGAATTATGTTCATTGGTCACTATTGTCTATCAATATCAATGGACTCAACTCTCCAATAAAAAGACACAGACTAACAGAATGGGTGCAGATACAGGAACCAACATTTTGCTGCATCCAAGAAATGCACCTGTGGAACAAAGACAAACACTACCTCAGAATAAAGGGCTGGAAAAAATGTCTTTCAAGCAAAGAGACCCAGAAAACAAGCTGGGTAGCTATCCGAATATCTAACAAAATAGACTTTCAACCAAAATTAATCAAAAAAAGATGTGGAGGGGCAGTAGATTCTCATCAAGGAAAAATCCACCAAGAGGACATCACAGTTCTGATCATCTATGATTCAAATACAAGAGTACCTACATTCATAAAGGAAACATTACTAAAATTCAAATCACACATCGACCCCTACACCTTAATAGTAGGAGACTTCAACACCCCACTGTCATCAATGGACAGATCATCTAGACAAAACCAAATAAAGAAATAAAGGCAATTATAGGGGTCCTAAATCAAATAGACCTAATAGATGTCTATAGAACTTTCCACCCAAACTCAAAAGAGTATAGCTTCTTTTCAGCACCTCATGGAACCTTCTCCAAAATAGATCATATAGTTGGTCACAGAGCAGGCCTCAACAGATACAAGAGGATTGAAATAATCCCCTGTATTCTGTCTGACCACCATGGACTAAAGCTGCACCTCAACAACAATGGAATTAGGAAAAACCTACAAACACATGGAAACTGTACAACTTGCTAGTCAATGACAGCTGGGTTATGGAAGAAATGAAGAAATAAATTAAAGACTTCCTAGAATTCAATGAAAATAAAGGTACAAAATACCCTAATTTATGGGACAGAATGAAAGCAGTGCTCAGAGGAAAATTCATAGCACTGAATGCTTTCAAGAAAAAATATGTGACATCTTGTACAAGCAACTTAACAGCGCAACTGAAAGACCTAGGGAAAAAAAAAAAGAAGCCAATATATGCAAGAGTAGCAAACAGCTGGAAATACTCAAACTCAGGGTTGAAATAAATAAATTAGAAACAAATAAAACTATTCAAACAATCAATGAAACCAAGGGCTGGTTCTTTGAGAAAATCAATATGATAGACAAACCTTTAGCCAAACTAACTAAAAGGCAGAGAGAAACTATAAATCAGCAAAATCAGAAATGAAAAGGTGGACATAACTACAGACACTGAGGAAATCCAAGCAATCATTAGGTCTTACTACAAAACCCAAATGCCACAAAATTCGAAAATCTAAAAGAAATGAACTACTTTCTAGATAAAGTCCATCTAATAAAATTAAATCAAGGTCAGGGAGAAAAATTGAACAGTCCTATATACCCTAAGGAAATAGAAGCAGTCATCAACAGTCTCCCTTCCAAAAAAAGCCCTGGGCCAGATGGATTCAGTGCAGAATTCTGCCAGACCTTCAAAGAAGAGTTAACTCCAATTCTCTTCAAACTATTCCACAAAATAGAAACAGAAGGAACATTATCAAACTCATTCTATGAAGCCACAGTCACCTTGATACCTAAACTATGTAAGGATCAGACAAAAAAAAGAGAACTTCAGAACTTTCTCTCTTGTGAACACTGATGCAAAAATACTCAATAAAATCCTTGCAAACTAAATCCAAGAACACATCAAATATATCATCCACCATGACTAAGTAGGCTTCATCCCACGCATGCAAGGGTAGTTCAATATACAGAAATCCATCAATGTAATGCACCACATAAACAAACTGAAAGAGAAAAAACACATCATTATCTCCTTAGATGCCGAAAAAGCATTTGACAAAGTCCAACACCCATTCATGTTTAAAGTCTTGGAGAGATCAGGGATACAAGGCACATACCCAAACATAGTAAAGGCAATATACAGCAAGCCTATAGCCAACATCAAACTCAATGGAGAGACACTTAAATCAACCCCAATAATATCAGGGACAAGAAAAGGCTGCCCACACTCTCCATATCTCTTCAACATAGTACTTGAAATCCTAGCTAATGCAATAAAAAAAACTAAAGGAGATCAAGGGGCTACAAATTGGAAAGGAAGAGATCAATGTGTCGCTATTTGCAGATGATATGATAGTAGTATACATGAGTGACCCCAAAAATTCAACCAGAGAACTCCTTCAGCTGATAAATACCTTCAGTAAAGTGGCAGGATACAAAAATCAACTCAAAAATATCAGAAGCCCTTCTGTATACCAAAGACAAAAGGGCTGAGAAAGAAATCTGGGAAACAACACCCTTCACAATAGCCACTAATAACATAAAGTACCTTGGAGTGACTCTAACCAAGCAAGTGAAAGACTTGTTGAAAAAAACTTTAAGTCTCTGAAGAAAGAAATTTAGGAAGATATCAGATGATGGAAAGATCTCCCATGCTCATGGATTGGTAGGATTAACATTGAGAAAATGGCCATCTTGCCAAAAGCAATCTATAGATTCAACGCAATTCCCATCAAAATACCAACTCAGTTCTTTACAGACCTTGAAAGAAAGATTCTCAGCTTCATATGGAGAAACAAAAAACCCAGAATCTCCAAAACAATCCACAATATCAGATCATGTGGAGGTATCTCCATACCCAATCTGAAGTTGTACTACAGAGGAATAGTAATAAAAACTGCATGGTATTGGCATAGAAACAGAAAGGAAGATCAATGGAACCTAATAGAAAACCCAGATATAAAACCACAACTCTGAATACTTGATTTTTGACAAAGAAACCAAAATCATACAATGGAAAAATGACAGCATCTCAAAAAATTGTGCTGGTCCAACTAGATGTCTACATGCAGAAAAATGAAAATAGATCCAGATTTATCACCCTGCACAAAACTAAAGTCCAAGTGGATCAAAGACCTCAACATAAAGCAGATACTCTAAATCGGTTAGAAGAAAAAGTGGGGAAGACTCTAGAACTTCTTGTCACAGGAGACAATTTCCGGAACAGAATACCAACAGCATAGGCTTCAAGAACAAAAATCAATAAATGGGATCTCATGAAAATGAAAAGCTTCTATAAAGCAAAAGAAACTTTGTCAGAACAAAACGACAGCTTACAGACTGGGAATGGATCTTCACCAACCCTATATCTGATAGAGGGTTGATATCCATCATATATAAAGAACTAAAGAAGTTAAAAAGCAGTAAATCAAGTAATCCAATTAAAAAATGGGGTATGATCTTAGTCTATCAGATCCCATCAGGAAGGAAGGAGAGAAGGACCTCCCCTATCAGTGGAATTGAGAGGGGCAAGTGAGAAAAGGGGAGAGGGAGGGTGGGGCTGGGAGGGAAGGAGGAAGGGGCTTATGGGGGGATACAAAGTGAATAAACTGTAATTAATAAAAATTAAATTAAATTAAATTAAAAATGGGGTATGGAGCTAAACAGAGTATTCTCTGTAGAGGAATATGAAATGGCAGAGAAACACTTAAAGAAATGCTCAACATCCTTAGCCATCAGGGAAATGCAAATCAAAATGACCATAAGATTTCACCTTACACCCATCAGAATGGCTATGACTCAACTGACAACACATGCTGCAGAGGTTGTGGAGAAGGGGGAACCCTCCTCCATTGCTGATGGGAATGTAAACTGGTACAACCACGTTGGAAGTACCTGGCGCTTTCTCAGACAATTAGAAATAGTGCTTCCTCAAGATCCAGCTATACCACTCCTAGGCATATACCAAAAATTTGCTCAAGTACACAATAAATTTCATGATTCCTTGTTTTTTTATTGCTGAGTAATATTCCATTGTGTAGATATACCACAATTTGTGCATCCATTTCTGTACTGAGGGGCATCTGGGCTGGTTCCAGCTTCTGGCTATTACAATAAGGCTGCTACAAACATGGTTGAGCAAATGTCCTTATTGTGTACTTGAGAATCTTTTGGCAATATGCCTAGGAATGGTATAGCTGCATCTTGAGGAAGCGCTATTCCTAGTTGTCTGAGAAAGTACCAGATTGCTTTCCAGAGTGGTTGTACAAGTTTACATTCCCACCAGAAGTGGAAGAGGGTTCCCCTTTCTCCAAAACCTCTCCAGCATATGTTGTCTCTTGAGTTTTTGATCTTAGACATTCTGATGGGTGTAAGGTGAAATCTTAGGGTCGTTTTGATTTGCAACTCCCTGATGGCTAATGAGGTTGAACATTTCTTTAAGTGTTTCTCTGCCATTAGATATTCCTCTGCAAGAAAATAATGAAATTGGCAGGTAAATAATGGGATCTGGAAAAGATCATCATGAGTGAACTATCCCAGAAGCAGAAAGATGCACAAGGTATATACTCACTCATATAGACATATAATATAGGATAAACTTACTAAAATCTGTACACCTAGAGAAACTAATCAAGAGGGAGGACTCTTGCTAAAATGCTCAATTCCTATCCAGAAAGGCAAAGAGGCTGGACATCAGAAGAAGGAGAAAGGAGGGAACAAGTCAGGAGCCTGACACAGAGGACCTCTGAAAAGCTCTGCCCTGCAGACTATCAATGCAGATGCTGAGACTTATGGGCAACCTTTGGGCAGAGTGCAAGAAATTTTAGGAAAGAAGTGGGAAACAGTAAGATCTGGAGAGGGCAGGAACTCCACAAGGAAAGCAACAGAACCAAAAAAAAATCTGTGCACAGAGGTCTTTCCTGAGACTGATACTCCAACCAAAGACTATGCATGGAGATAACCTAAGACCCCTGCACAGATGTAGCCCATGGCAGTTCAGTATCCATGTGGGTTCCATTGTAATAGGAACATGGACTGTCTCTGACATGGACAGATTGGCCTGTTCTTTAATTCTCTCCCCCTGAATTGGAAGCAGCATTACCAGGCCACAGAAGAAGACAATGCAGCCACTCCTGATGAGACCTAATTGATTAGGATCAGAAGGAAGGAAAAGAAGACCTCCCCTATTATTGGACTTGGGGATGGGCATGCATGCAGAGGGTGAAGGAAGGGAGGGGTTGGTACTGGAGAAGGGGGAGAACCACAGGGGAGATACAAAGTATAATTAATAAAGAAAAATTGTTAAAAAAAGTACAGAACAAGGACATTTTCTCAACCATGTTTGTAGCAGCTTTATTTGTAATAGCCAGAACCTGGAAACAACCCAGATGTTGCTCAACGGAGGAATGGATACAGAAATTGTGGTATTTTTACACAATGGAATACTACTCAGCAATCAAAAATGAGGAAATCATGAAATTTGCAGACAAATTGTAGGATCTAGAAAAGATCATTCTGAATGAGGTATCCCAGAAGCAGAAAGACACACATGGTATATGCTCACTTATATAGACCTATAATATATGATAAACATAATGAAATCTGTACACCTAAAGAAAGTAAACAAGAAAGATTTCCCCAGGTAAGATGATCAATCCTCACTGAGAAAGCCAAATGGGAGGTGCATTGGACATAGGAGAAAACAAGTAACAGGACAGGAGCCTACCTAAGAGGGCCTCTGAAAGACTCTACCTAGCAGTGTATCAAAGCAGATACTAAGATTCATAACCAAACCTTTGGCAGAGTGCAGGGAATCATATGAAAAAAGGGGAGTTAGAAAAATGTGGAAAGGATAGGAGCTCCACAAGGACCAATATATATCTGGGCACAGGGGTCTTTTCTGAGACTGACACTCCACCAAGGACCATGTATGTATAGATCCTAGAACCCCTACTTGGATGAAATCCGTGGTAGCTCAGTAACCAATTTGTTTCCCATAGTAAGGGGAACAGGGACTATTTCTGACAGGAACTTGATGGCAGGCTCTTTGCCCTCCTCATCCCCAAGGGAGGAACAGTCCTGCTAGGCCACAGAGGAGGACTTTGCAGCCAGTCCTAAACATACCTGATAAAACAAGGTCAGATGAAAGGGGAGAAGGTCCTCCCCAATCATTGGACTTGGAAAGGGGCAGGGAGGATTTGAGGAAGGGAGTGAGAGTTTGGGAGAGAATGCTGCAGTGGGATACAGCTGGGATACAGAGTTAATAAAATGTAACTAAAAAAAAAAACAAAGAAAAGTGTCACTGGAATTTTATGTTCGTTTTTCTTTGGATTTTAATAGAGTTCACATTTTTCTGGTTTCTGAATAATGGGAATAAGAGGATTTATTATTTATAAGAATTAATCCATATAATTTCTCAGTTTTTTAGAGTTTGTTATAAATTCTTACTATCACTAAGGTAAAGTCTAAATAAATTACGTAGTATTAGACAAACTTTTGAAGAATATGAAATGAAACAAACACGGTATATACTCACTTATATAGACTGTAAGATATGATAAAAATAATGAAATCTTTACACCTAAAAAAGATAATCAATTGAGTGGACATGGGGTAAGATGATCAATCCTCATTTAGAAAGACAGATGGGATGTGCATTGAATGTATGACTCAAGTCTACTGAGAGCATCTGAAAGACACTAACTAGCAGTGTTTTCAAAGCAAAGACTCATAACCAAACCTTTGGCAGAGTATAGGGAATCATAAGAAAGAAGGGGAGTTAGTCTGATGGGGAAAGGATAGGAGCTCCACAAGGACCAAATATATCTGGGCACAGGGTCTTTTCTGAGACTGACATTCAACCAAGGACTATGTATGGATATAACCTATAACCTCTGCTCAGATGTAGCCTGTGGTAGCTCAGTAACCAATTGGTTTCCCAAAGTGAGGGGAACAAGGACTATTTCTAACAGGAACTCAATGACTGGCTCTTTGGCCTCCCCCCCCCCAAAGGAGGAGCAGTCCTGTTAGGCCACAGAGGAGGACTTTGCAGCCAGTCCTGAAGATACCTGATAAAACAGGATCAGATGAATGGAGAAGAGGTCCCCCACCATCTACCACCTTATGAGGGAGCGGGACATGGCTGGGATACTGAGTTAATAAAATGTAACTGATAAGAAAAAAATAAAATTAAAAAAAAATAGTTAAGCAAAAAAAAGAAAAAAGAAAACCAGAATCATGAATGTATATCATGTTTACTTACTCTTATAAATTTTATATTGCAAGGATTCCCCTACTGTGATTTAAAATAAATTTAAAGTCTATTCTGGAAAAAAAAAAAAAGAAGAAAGTTGCAGCTTGCTCTGCTGTTTTCTAAAGTATGTTTGTTAGGTAGTCAGTTCTGAAAATTTCTAAAATGTAAAAATTGTTATTACAATAAAAGAGGTACATTGAAAGAATTTAAAAAAAATGAGAAAAAGAAACCCACTAATGTGAGGATGGACAATTTAAGGAGAGCAAAGAAGAAAAAAATCATAAAAGCAAACAAAAGGTAACATGATAGAGGCAGGTAGCATAGTTTTAAAATATAAAAGAGCAGCATTAGTCCAAACTGTTCTTCATCTTCTGTCTTTTATCTTATAACAAATTTAAATTCAGGAGAAGGATTTGAAGTAAAACAGCATGATAGCTTTCGTTTATTTGGTTCATTTCATGTCTGTGAACTCTTTAGACTGTGTGAAGCTTACATCTCAAAGATGAAGCTGAACATGCCTAAGGATCATTGGAATGCTGTTTTTAACGTTGTAGAACTCATGGAGTTCAAGCAAATTTAGTTGAGAAAACTGCATGTCAAGGTATTTTCCCCTGAAGTTTGCATTAATTGTCCCCTACAGAGAAAATCACTTTCATTTACTCCTCAAAAGAAACTGACTCCTTACATGTGTTTATTATATTTCAGTTCAAAGGCACAAAGCAAGGCAGAGCCTTCTACAGAAAGCATTTCTAGGTTTCATGTTGTTGCCTCTGGATTTAAAATACAGTAGTTTCCTATGACATTCACAAGTTTATTTCCATATCCTTTCATGTGTGTTGACTAACCCAACACCTGAGTGAGGAAAGACAAGATCTGAAAGAAGAAGAGCAAAGACAAATTTAGGGAAAATCTTTCTCAAACAAAACATCTCACTGTCATTTATCTCTGAAATGGTTTCTCGACATAAAAAGTAAAACGAAGTTTGAAAATATAGGCATGTGTGACATATGTCTTCTTACATTTTAAATTATTTTAACTGTTTTTCGTTCCATTTATTCTTCTCTCATACAATGCATTCCAATCATATGCTTGTCTCCCTTCATTCCTACCAGCTACGCCCAACCCCAAGCCCTCAGGCTGCATCTCCCCTCTCCACCTGATTCTCTCCTCCTCCATTTTCTTTCAAAAAAGAACAGGCCTCCCAGGGATATCAACTTAACACAGCATAACAAGATGCCATAAGACTAAGCATAAACCTTCATAACAATGCTGCAAGGGAAAAACCCCGAATGAGGTAAAGGGTTTCCAGAGCAGGCAATGGGTTGCCCACATTCACAATGCTAGAAGTCCTACAGAAACGCCAAGCTAACAACAACAAAATATCTGCTGTGGGATTAGAGTAGCCCATTGCAGGCTCCATGGTTACCGCTTTGGTCTCAAGCTTGGTCTGGAGCCCTGCTTTTTTGATTCAGTGGGCCATTTTGCTGTTTATCTTAATGGATCATTTCTTCTTCTCTGTTTCTGTATCAAAACCTTCAATGTCAGTGTTTTAGAGAATCCTGTCTCATACTCAGCAATCAAAAATGAGGAAATCATGAAATTTGCAGACAAATGGTGGGATCTAGAAAAGATCATTTTGAGTGAAGTATCCCAAAAGGAGAAAGACATACATGGTATATACTTATTTAAATAGACCTATAAGATATGATAAACATAATGAAATCTATAAACCTAAAGAAGATAAACAACAAAGAAGACCTGGGGTAAGATGATCAATCCTCACTGAGAAAGACAAATGGGATGGGCATTGGATGTAGGAGAAAACAAGTAACAGGACAGGAGCCTACCACAGAGGGCCTCTGAAAGACTCTACCTAGCAGTGTATCAAAGCAGATATTAAGACTCATAACCAAACCTTTGGCAGAGTGCAGGGCATCATATGAAAGAATGGGGAGTTAATATGACCTGGAGAGGATAGGAGCTTCACAAAGACCAAATATATCTGGGTACAGGGGTCTTTTCTAAGACTGATACTCCACAAATGGACCATGTATGAATATAACCTAGAACCTCTGCTCAGATGTAGCTGTGATAGCTCAGTAATCAAGTGGATTTCACTAGTAAGGAGAATAGGGACTATTTCTGACATGAACTCAATGGCTGGCTCTTTGACCTCCCCACCCTCCAAGGGAGGAGAAGCCCTGCTAGGCCACAGAGGAGGACTTTGCAAGCAGTCCCGAAGATACCTGATAAAACGGGGTCAGATGAAAGGGGAGGAGCACCCCCCCATCAGTGAAATTACAAAGGGGCAGGGAGGAGATGACGGAGGGAGGGTGGCATTGGGAGGGAAGGAGGGAGCAGGATACTGCTGGGATACAGTTAATAAAATGTAACTAATAATTAAAAAAAATAAAAAAGAAGCACTCCTCACAATAGTCAAAACAAACACAGCACCTACTGTATCATCCTTGAGGGGTCCTTCCTTTTCATAACTTTCAACTTAAGGAAGGTCTATGTGTTCATCTGCTTATATCAAATCTGAATCTCTTCATACAATTCCAGAGCCAGCCATCAGAACTGAATTAAGAATGAATAAGTGTGTTTAGAACTTTCTATTCATGTTCTACACACAGTCATAGGTTTATTCACATCACTCATCACAAACAAGACATGTTAGGTCATTTATAAATATTAGATTATAATAGCACACAGATACATACATGCATACATACACACACACATACATACATACATACACACACACACAGACAAACTTATAAGGTCACCTGCAGAGAAACTATCGAGTTATACTTACACATCTTGTACATAGTACTTAGCCAAAATGTCCACTTAGCGAAAGATCACTTTGCAATTAAGAACTATGAAGAGGATTTTTTGCTTTCGGGAGATATTTTTCACATAGCACTTAATCATTGGGCTGATCAATATCTAGACTTTTTCAAAGAGAAGAAAAGAACAGCACATTTTTGCTTTTAGCACTGGCCCTTTGTGTACACTTCATTGAAACACCATTAAAGTGACATATCTTTAGAATAAATTAGATACTTGGTTGTGTTCTGCCCTTGATGCAATTAAACCACAAGGTTCCTGATTCTGTTTTGTGTATAAGATGACAGCGGCATTTGTCCATGAGTCTGTTGGGAGAGGCCGGCTGTGAACACTCACTGAAGTGAACTGTGCAGTACAAAGCACCACAATTGTGACTGGAATCCGTTTGTAACACTGCACTGTCACAAAGCAATATTTTCTTGTGTGGGGACAAAATAAACATATGGAGAGTTGTTTTGGGTTGGGTTTTCCCCTATAAAATGCTAAATGTGCTAACACAGATCCCATGATTTGTGTCTATCTAATTCTCTATGTGTATACAAGTGTGCTTGATAGGTCTGGGCTATATATACGCTCTTATCCCTATTCACAACAATTAAAAAATTGTGTATCGGTGTTTCACAGCCATTTGTAAATAAATGGAAAATAATTCAGGAGAATGAGTTTTATTATTCAGTATTAGGAAAGCCAAATACTAATTATGAACCATGAATATACTTCAATATCATGAAGTTATTTGACTATACTACTGGCATGGGGAAAGGAAACATTTTATATTGAAAACTCAGTCATCTATCCTTATGAAACAAAGCACGTAATTATGAGCATATGTAGGGGGTGATTCTGGTATAAAAAAGCACAAAAGACAGCAGAGAAACAAGCAAACTATTGTTCAGTGGGTGCAGAAGCCACTAGTCATCCCAAAAGGATAAAAGAAAAATAGGTGCAAAAGCATTTCAGGAATACAAAGGCAAGCACAATATAAAACATACATAAGCTTTAAAATATGATAGTCCCTCTGATTATAACTAAAGAAGAGAGAGGAGAATTTTTATTGCCATGAGTCTTATGCATTTGGCTTTAAAACAATGGGGATCTACAGTATTACACTGACAACAAAACCAAACAAGCTTCATCTGATAAAACAGACTTCATCTGAAGATGCAGCTTCACACTTCAAAAGAGCATCATACACTTGAGTGCTAAGCTTTGCTTAAATCTCTGTGGGGGGCAGTTGGGGAACTCCTACATATAAAATGAAGGTGTAAAGGTAAACACACACCTTGATCACAGCTGTGATGCACATGCACTCAGCAGCAGTGTATCAGGGATCTCACCTCTCACGCATTCAAATAAATGGTGTGACTTCTCTTGTTAATAGAATAGATCAATACACTCTAATGGTATTAAATGATGTATGGAAACAGAGCTTTCCTTTTCACAATAGGATGTAAAAGCTACTCTGAAATTGTGAAAGATCTCTTCTGGCAACATTTTTCAAAGATTTCTTTCATAAAGGTGAGACTTCTATAGCAATGAATTACCAGTGTTTCTGAAGAGGTTTTTCATTCGCGCAGACAGAGTAGTTTGGAAACATTTCAACAGTATTGTTCCTGAATTTCTGTACTGATGTTTGTGAGTACAAACAAATGGGAATTTTGTATGTTTGTAGCTCGATGACAAAAACAAAAACTTTATATAAGCAGAGATAAATGTTTAATTTATAAAAACTGCTAGTAATCTGCTCTATTAGTGAACCTGGGCTTCTGTAGCAAATGCCATACGACAGGTTTATTATGAAAATAGAACCTATTTTCTTATGAAAATAGTAGCTAGATCCAGGGGATACAAACCTGAGGTCATGAGGCCAGACGTTTGGGTTCAGATGAGTCTCATTTTCTAGGTAACTACTTCTGTTTCATTTCAATTATACCCAGAAAGAGGAAAGGCAGCTTCCTGATATTTCTATTGCAACAATATGGACAGAAATCATGACAAGTCTACCTTCATGACTAAGATTGATACCTAACCATATGAACTGCTATGGTGTATATAAAGCATTTCATCTATAGACACAATGTCGTCTTTGTATTAGGGCTACAGAGGTGGCTGGTAGTTAAGAGTATGCCCTGCTCCTGCAATGGACTCCAGCTCAGTTCTCAGCATCCGTATTTGGCAGTTTACAGCTGTCTGAGACTCCAGGCCCTAAAAGAGCAGATGCCTCCTGCTTACCTGGGCACCTGTGCTCCATCATGCATATACCTACACAAACACACACACACACACACACACACACACACACACACAAGGCTCAATAATAAAATAAATATTTAATAAGACAAAACCTTTGTATTAGTGCACACCAACAAACACAAAAAGTCTAATTTTTAGAATAGGATTCTCTAAAGTAAGTTTGATTCCAGCCTGAAATACCTGTAACACACACACACACACCCAACCCCACCCCTCCACACACACCAAAAAAACAAGCCAAAACCAAAAATCTTGGGTGAATGTGAGGTATGAGGACCTTTATCAAGAAATGTGTTGTTCAATCTAAATAGGAGAACATTCTTATGAAAGCTATATTTAATAAATGTGGAAATTACTGGAGAATATTGGAAATATTTAAAGGGATTTTATGAAGAATTTTGAAATTTTGTCAAAGTATACAAACCAAGAATTATAAAATACTATAATGTTTATTAATGAGATTATCAGAATTTAAGTGAAACTTTTAGATTTGCTAGAAGACTAGTCTAGATAGAGGATGTCCTTTTCAGTCTCTACACAGTCTCTGCTACTAGGATTCTCTGCTTGAGTTCTTCTCATATCCTCCCAGAAATTTACCTGCCTACAAGACATGCAGGGTTGAAGATAGAGCAGATAGTGCAGAGATTGAGAGAATGCCCAACCCATGCCAGGCCCAACCAAAGACACACCCTATTGGGGAGTGCCAACCCCTGACACTATGAATGATACTCTAGTAGGCCTACAGATAGGAGCCTATTGGAGTTGTCCTCTGAGAGGCGGTACCCTCTCAGAGTGCTGAGACTCGCAGACAAACATTGATAGAGGGGCAGGGAGTCTTGAGGAATAGTGGGAGAGCCAGCTAAAGGGGACCCAGAAGGGTTTGATGATCAAGGATCGTGCATGAACTGAACAACTGAACCTAGCTCCCCGCACAAAGATGTAGCAGATGAGAAGCTTAGGCTTCAAATGGGTCCATTATACATGGACTCAATTGCCAGCTTTTTGATCACTCTCCCCTGGCAGGATTGCCTTGACAGTCCATGGTGGAAGAGGACCATTTGATAAACATCTTGATGAGCTGGTGTGGATGGAAAAGGAGGTCTCCTTTTCTGAGGAAATCAACAACAAAACACCAGTAAGCCAGTGAGATAATATGAAATAAGTACACAAGTGTTGAAGTTTTCTTTCTGTGAATCCTCAATAAATGAAAAATAAAAAAAAGAAAGAATGATGGCTCAGTGGCAAAAGTGCTTGTAGCATAAGGATGAAGTTGTGAGTCTGGATCACGAGAAGTCATGTCAAGACAAACAGAAGAGAAATTGTCTGTAATATAGCACCCTGGGAGTGAAATGGCAGGTGGATATAGGAGAATTTTCAAAGGATTTCGGACAATTTACCTTGCTGAGCACAGAAGAGATCAACACATAGACTATGTCTCAAGCGAGTTTGAATGTTAAGACTACCGTAGATTTCCTCTGACCTCTCACCTTGCAATATGGCATGTGCATGGCTATGCACACAAAAAGAAGCACACAAACAATTGCACACACCATATAAGGATTTCAAAACCTCACTGAAGTACTAATAAATGCATATTGTACTCTGTGATAACTAAAATATATTGACATCTTATGTTTTTATTGTGAAATAAAGCATTTCTGTTTTTATTTGGTCCAGTCCATTTATAGCATTATAACATTTTTACTAAATTCTTATTTTATGTTATGAAACATGTATGAGAGAGGTTAAATATGTTCCAGTTTAGACAGGTGGTTAATTGCAGAGATAAGTCTAATCCCTGTCCTATCATAATTGTAACATTATTATAACCATTATAACTTTGTTTAATTGAGTCTAGATTGAGCAATAGGCACCCAAATTATTTTAATGTCCTTTTCAATTTTATTATTGTTATTATTATTGTTGCTTATGTTGTTAATTTAATTTTTTTAATTTATTCACTTTGTATCTTGATTGTACTCCCAGTCCAACGGTCCCTCCCTCTTCCTCACCTATCACTCTCCCCTGGTCCACAGATAGGGGAAGTCCTCCTTCCATAGTGTCTGACCTCAGGCTATCAGGTTCCATCAGGACTGCCTGGATCCTCTTCCTCTGTGGGCTGGCTAGATTGCCTCAACAAGGAGCCAAGTGATCAAGGAGCAGGTAACTGAGATCATGTCAGAGACTGTCTCTTTTCTCCTTACTAGGGAACACACATGGAGACTGAATTGTCTATAGGCTTCATCTGAGCAGGGGGTCAAGATCCTCTCTATGCATGGTCTTTGGTTGATGTGCCAGTCAGTCTCTGCATTCCCCCCTCCTGGCTTTGGCTTTGATGGTCTCCTAGTAGACCTCCTGTCCCCTCCTTGTCCTTCTATAGCCTCCTTCTTCCATAAGACAGCATGTATTCTTTCCAAAGTTTGGCTGGGTGTCTCTGCATCTGCCTTGAGCCATTGCTGGGTGGAGTCTTTTAGAGGCACCCATCAATAATAAGCTCCCATCCTGTTCCCTCTCTTCTACAGCTTCTAGTGTCTTCCTGTTTTTCTTTCTGAATGCATATTTCCTAGGATCCTCCTTGTTGTTTAGCTTAAGGCTATAGATTATAGTATGGTTATTTTATATTATATGGCTAAAATCTATTTATAAATGAGAATATACCATATGTCTTTCTGCTTCTAGGTTACCTCACTCAGGATGATCTTTTCTAGTTCCATCCAATTGCCACAAAGTTCATGGTTTCCTTGTTTTTAATAGTTGAGTAATAGTCCATTGTGTAAATGTACCACAATTTTTGTATCCATTCTTCAGTTTAGGGATATGTAGAGTTGTTTCCAGATTCTGGCTATTACAAATAAATCTGCTGTGAACATAGTTAAGCAAATGTTTTTGTTGTATGGTCCAATATATTTCCGATATATACTGTGATATAGTTGGGTCTTGAGGTAGAACTGTTCCCAGTTTTCTGAGAAAGTTCCAGACTGATTTCAAAAGTGGTTATACAAGTTTGCATTTGGGCACAAAGCAAGCCTCAACAGGTATAAAAAAAATTGAAATAATCCCTTGTACTCAATTTTTAATTGGATTGTTTGTTTTGTTGGTGTTTAATTTCTTGCTATATATCTATATCTATATCTATATCTATATCTATATCTATATATATATAAAGGCTAATATCTGGATATTAGCCTTCTTTCAGATGTAGGGTAGGTGAAGGGCTGAAGCGATTGCTCAGCCTTGAAAGGCTAGGCTCACAACCAAAAAAATATTTTTAAATTTCTTCAACTGTTTAAGATTAACAAACTGCTCATTAAAAGTACTGATAGTAACAAATTAAGTCATGATGTACTTTAATATTAGGTGTCAGCATTTATGATAAAACATATATGTAATCACATGAAATAAAACTTAATTTTGTAGACAAATTTAATCATACTAATTAACAAACTTATGCAATAAAGGAAATTTGTATATTATGTTTGTAACAAAATTGCTGACACTGTTGTATGAATAGGCAACTTAAGGTCATGTAAAGAAATTTTTATTGCAACTGTAATTCAATTTCCTCATTAGTTGAGTCTATAAAAAAGCTCCAAAATGAATGAAATGAATAAAAATTATCAACAAATAAGTAGAGCAATATCCATCAAGATATTATACCATGAAAATTCATGCATAAAGAGGAAAAACATAACTACATATCTATAAAGTTATAATAATGTGACAACAAACTTTTGCATTATATATATCAAGTCATTTATTTCTAATGGTAATATAAAATATTTATTTTGGAGGACAGTTGGTTAAGTTTTCTAAAAAGCCAAACATATGTATAAAACATAATCTAGATTAAGCACTTCCCAGTTTAAAAACACACCTTTAAAATATATGCTATATGCAAATGCTTATAGCAGTCCAATTGGGAATCTATAACAAACTGGAAGCCAAAAAGATCATTTCAATGAATGAATAGACCAAAAAATAATGGTATAGTTATAAATATAATATAATTGCTTTTACTACCAAACCATGCTATTGCTATTGCTACCAAACTATGCAAAGAAATGGGTGGATTTTTAAATGCACTCTGTTAAACATATCAGTCTCAAAAGGTTATGCCTTACATGACTTCAAATCCATGCCTTTCAGGAAAAGGTAATAAAAATAAAAATCTGACAATATTTGGAAAAGAGTATAAGAAATAGAACTTTTATCAGTTTCTTCACATAATTCATCAGATATATAAAAACACATGTCCCATATTATCACTGTTCTCTAAAGATAAACATAAATGAAGAAAAAACAACAACAAATACATAGTATTGATCAAAGAATCCATGAACAATGCTTTTATAAAAATGTAGGAAAGCTGTATTTATTTAGAATTTTTTTTATTTAAAAGTATTCGAGAGCTGTACAAATAAGTACTATACGTATATCATTTACACTCCTTTTTCCATGTGCAACACCTCCTGCACCCCCTAATTTCATCTAAAATACATAATGTCTTCTATAATTATGAGTACAAGATGCTGGAAGAACATATTATTGACAAACCTTACTAGAAACCTCTATTCGTGTTGCATATAAGCAATTTAGTAATTGAACCCATAGATGTTGGTTTTTCATCTGTGACAAGATAATAGTGGATGGAAGTTTTGTGACTCAGTTGGAGTACATGTTGATTCAGTAATTGTGCACAAATGTGAATTCCTAACTGTCCTAAATCCTGGGGTCTTTTAAAAGATAGTCATCACAGAATTCAGCTACTGCAAACCAAAATGAAACCTTCAGAGTAAAAATATTCAAGTCTTATGTATACTGCATAAATAAATAAGTTTTAAGATAAAGTGAATAAGGTGCATGAGAACAAAATAAATATTAATTTAGAATACTCTCTCCAAGTGATGCATAGAAGATAAAAAACTTCAGAGCAAAACTTGTAAAGTAGCATGCGTTTGACAGCCTTCACTGATACGTATATTCCAGTGGGTCTTACACAGATGGCTATGTGCTATGTAAGCTAGAGTCTTCATGGCAGTTTTATTGTGGGTGTTAAATCAGTGACCTTAGAACCACAAAGTGCATTTTTCTATATATTAAATTATCTTCATTATCTTGGAGAAAATGTCAGGACTGATATATCAGTGGGCTTTTTAGTCAGATTGGTGTGATGGATTTCAGAAATCCACAGCAAGCAAGCCCAGCATTCTTTACACTGTAACTCAACAGGTTCACTGAGCTAACATACATAAATAATGAGACAAAAAAAAAAAAAAAAAAAAGAAAAACAGTACCCGGGAAAACACTCTCCTGAGTTTTGTCAGTAAGTAGCTTAGCACAATTTCTAGGTCACAGCATTTTCATACTTTCTAACCCCAAATTTGTGATTGAACAACCCTCTTGGCTGATTACATGTTGAGTTATTAATCATAAATGCAAAAGGTAATTAGGATGGGTCAAGTCATATGCTTTGTGTTGCCCCTACAAATCTCTCAGCATTAGATCTTCTATCTCAGAAATATAATGTCTTACAGAAATGCAGATATATAAATAAAAAACCAGACTTTCTTTTGAAATGTGTTATAATAAAGGTTAAACACAAGGTTTATAAAAACCCAGGAACAGAAGCAATTAACTCCAGGTAATAAAAGCTCAGAAAAGCTAATAGAAGTACTGATAATTAGGTGAGTATTGCACAGGGTAAAATTGACTGGGAGAGGACACTTGCAAAAAAGATAATGAGTACAAGTCAATGGAGGAAAACCTTGCCTATATGAAGAACCAGGAACCTATTTTGATCAATATTTAGAGATGGTCATGGACATCTGTCAAATACATGTTTAATGTTCATATTTGGTATAAGGATGTGGAGCCTGTTTGTTATTTAAAATCTAATGTGCTACTTTGGTTCTTATGGAAAAATCAGAATATTTCAGAAACCTAATCACCTTGCTTTACTTTTATATGATTTATATATCAGATACTGAAATTAATACGCTATAGTTTTAATTTAATTTAATTAAGCATCCTATAGTTTTAATTTAGTTTTCAGCAAGCAACTCTACAAAGTTAACTAAAAAGTCTGTAAACGTATTTTCCTGGATGTTAGTGCATTAAGGCTAATTATAAAAAAGATAAATATTATCAATTTACTTGGTGATAAATGATAAAGATTAGCTGATATGAACCATTCTAATTTTTTAAGTATGAACTAACTTCAGAGAAAT